>NC_090128.1:5512975-5816005 GCF_040581485.1 Linepithema humile | reverse complement strand
ATTACTTACATCAACTGTGCTACTTCGCTATTTGAAAAAAAAATTGTTTTAGAGATATTAATTTGCACGCGTTGAATTATCATTTACATTGAGCGCACTAACGCCAGGAACTTTGAGAAAAGAAGTCTGACAAGCTTCTATTTGTGTCAGTAAAGTACCGACGTATTCATATAGGCAATTAAACCTACGCGCAATATAATGAAGAAAAATGCACTTCCAGGAACATTAAGTCTCGCGTGAGATGCATCTCGTTGAATTTTATCGCGAAACTTTTCGTCGCGGATCTTCAAATTATTCTTAGTCGCGCGGCCGAAATGACTATCACGGGGGATCCGCAATCGTGTTCTACGTAACATAGGTAACCCATTGACGCAATCATGTGAGGTGTTGCGATGCAACAAGTGGCTGACACGCATTCTGCGCGTAATTCCCGTTGTGCGTTACAACGGCCGCCCGCGCGAACAATCTTAACGATATCTTTGATAGGCGCGAGTGAGTATCAAAGATATATATCTGATTAAATGCATCGATGACTAATTTCGTTTGTATATTGCAATCACCATGACTCGTGTCTTAATCTTTGCTTTCTGCCAAGTGAAAAGAAACCGTGTGATTTTGACTGTCAATTAAATTATATTGGAATAAAAAACTAATTTTTTTTTTTATATTTAAAACGTTTTTTGAATACTCAGCAATTGACATAGCAAAATTAAATGCCAAGATTATTCAATAATTGTTTTCATGGCGTTTATTTTTAAATTATAATAAACTTAATGGATTTGTTCTCTTAAAGTTGATTTATATAGAAATTCTGTTTTGTCAAATATTAATTTCATTGATTTATTTTTCGTTTAACTAACTCTGTTTAAGAAAATGTAAACTCGGGTATAATCTGACGTTTTTCTGCATCTAATGCACCCAGTGTTCAGAAATGCGTACATCGCGCTGTTTAAGGTACAAAATTGTACGTGTCTGTGTACGTAGTTGGTGATAAAAAAATGCAGAGACTCGTATAAAGTCCTTGTCCGAAAGCGCACCACAAGTCGTCGAGAGCCGCACACACGTGGGCGCCGCAACCTTATAAGGATGCCCATAAGGAGCCTCTCTCGGCTCACCAAACCTCACCTTGCCTTATCTTATCTTACGTCATTTGCCGTCCTCGTCCGTCGAACGCTCTAATGTCTTGCATCCCAACGAAATCCATTCGCTCGCCTGCTCGCGTGCACTCCTGCGTGTAGCCCAAATTCTACTTTCCCTTGTTGCCACAGCATTACTACAATTCTTCCCACACATAGACCAGACTTAAAAAATCGGCTCTTATCGCTTTGTTCGAACATCACGATATATTCGAAACTAAGTTGGGTTTTACGAAAAGATATTGTATATGTGGCTTTCGACTCGTTTCTAAGCGTTTTTAAAGTGTATCCAAGCAAGTATCACGCGGATTATTGTATTTCTTTTTCGTAACAGCTTTTGATGAGCTTTTATGAGAGAAATATTATAAAACTGAAATATTGTAAAGAATGTTTTAAATTAAATTTTTTATGTTTCTTTAGTTGTAAAGGTGTTTTTTAGACTTCTATCACTTTATTTTTTTCCACTTTTCTAATATTAATTACGTAATCTATTTTTAATAATTAACAGTCCCGAAACTTCAATATAATTCATATACCAATATGAGAAATCACTTTGTTTGGTTTCGTTTAATTCTCTTTCATTCGGCCACGTGTATTTTGATTTCTTAGAGCGTCTCCAGAAAGAGGTAATTGGCGAAAAAAATTTGCATCTGCCGGGCAACGCAGACGGAATTGGAACGACCGTGAGTCGCGATAGAAAGTAAATCGGAGGCGGTACACAATGGTCTCGCGAACATCTCTTTTCAAGCGTTATTCCCATCGCTGGAGAATGCGCGAGAGCAGGAAGCGAAACTGTCGGTCCGTCGTTCGTCCACGAACGATTAAACAGTGAAACGTTCACGTGACATCGCTGCCGTTAAATAGCAAAGGCGACTGCATCGATCTCTCATTTGCATCGCGCGCATCGATTTTCGGCAAAACTGCAATTTTGTCGAACAGGAATTTCTATAACGCGCAAGACTATCGACGTAAGCAGCATTATCGTTGAATTCCACTTAAATCCTGATTGATCGCGAATTGTGATCCTTATTCTTTATTAAAAAGTCTATGACATAATTTAGCTAGGAAGCAGGACTTAATCTATGTGGGTCGCGTATACTAGGCATGCCAAGTGCATTATTTTATTCTGCGGCTTCAAGAAAATTGTGAAAGACATTGTAGATGAAATATAGTAAAGCGGTTGTCAGAGATCACCACGTGTAATACAAGAAGGGCGATACGCTCGATTTTGGCATTTCGCCAAGGCACGCTCGATACTTGTCTTTATCAGTTTTACGAAGAAAACGGGACATTGTTCGACAGCGGTTTCACCTTCACAGAATGTGAGAACTTTAAGCGCATACGGGAATCGGAAAACATTGCTGGAAAGTGTGATAATTTAATGTAACGCACAGTTATGCGAAGTACCGTTTGTTATACATAGATAACATTCTATTTACTGTATAGGGGTGCTATTTGCAAATTGCCATTACTAATAACTTCCGCCGTTTTCTGCCAATCATTTATTTACAGAAAATCCAATTTGTTCCTTTCTCCTTTTCATTAGTGCTTTTGAATGCAACTATGTGGGCACGTGTACACACACATACATACTATCGTAGCTCGTTGAACATGGTAGTCAGCTGTTTGGCATCAGTGCCCGTTGGTAACCCAGCTGAAGAACTTGGTATTTGAGCTAGACTTCGTCAGGTCGGTAACAAGCTCGAGTTCTCCAGCAAGTGGCGGTTCTCCGTGTCTTCGTCGAGAACTAAAGAAGGTCGGTCTTTTTCTTCCACCTACGCAACCACATGCGTGATATTCATTCACACTTCTGTGTAGCATTTAGTTAAACTCAACCGCATGAAGAAAAAAGAAGCATTCAGTATAAAAATGCAGTTGAATATAGATGTTTATTTTGAGAGAATGTCTGTGTAAACATTCATTTATCGCTAATAAATTTGTTCTTATTAGTTATTTAGCTGATTTTAAAAATTTTTTAGAGCTTAGTTATTTATTTGTATTTTTTCTTATTTAGGCTAAAAGTTCTTATTTATGTTTTAACTTTGCAAAGTATTCGCTAGATTTACACAATATAATTTTTTCATTTTCATTTTGTTGATGTCGACGATATTTGAGGTGTATTGAGTGATAATCAGCATCAATGTACACACATATTGTACAAAGTATCATTCCCTTTAAAGTCTGCTTTGCATCGACGATATAACGTAACATCATGTCCGCTTTACACAGGACGGATCTACGGCAGGAAGCCGCTGCTTAAATTTAATGTTCAATAGACCGTGCGGCTGGACCCCCGAACCGAGCATTTTAATGCCTCGTTTAATCGGGATGCAACTGAAATGCATTTGAATCGAAATCAGAGTGGTGACGCGTGCCGATCGAATCACCATCTCCACTGTTATTTCCGTCACGATTTTGCTATAGTATTCTGCATGAATATATACATCTGATTGTTCAGACAAACAGATAATTGATTAATCAAATTTTATCACTAACAATTACGTTGATTAAATTTTTTTCAAAAGTTATTAATTCTGTATTTTTGTAGATATGATTAATTCTTTTATAATACAAGAAGTTGTAATTATTTTAATTAATTAATATTGAATTCAAAAACTTATGTAACTAGGATCAAGATTTTATATAAAAATTCAGAAGTTGAGGCATAGCGAAGAGAAAAATACTTACGACGATCGTACCTGTCGAAGGGAGGAACACGTATTTCCGCGATGCAGCAGTTAGAGCTGCATGTGTAGAAAAGGCTCGACTTCCGAGTGCACTGTAAATAAATATGGGCTCGTACCGAGTGGTCACGCATCGGGAGCCTCGAGTCACACATCGCGAATACTAGATGAGCCTGGTATTACATATACCGTAAAAGATCGACGGCGATCTATCAAGTTGCCCGAGATATATTTCTCCTTCAAGGTTTGGAATCTTTTCTGTGTACATATTTGAAATAATGCGATTCAAGACTCGGCGGGATTCGAAATCGCCTTATATGTCTGGGACGAAGCTTCTTAAAATTGAGCCGTCAGAGTAAAGTATCGACAGAAAATTCATACTGTGATATATTGAGAAAATACTTTTTACAGAACTTACATTAATTCTTAATCAAAAGTATATATTCTTTTGCAAAAAAATTGATTCTAAACTTGCCAAATTTATAAAATAAATTACATATTCTCAAATTTTTTATTTTCTACTTATTACTACAATTGTATTAGACGCTGGGAAAGTCAGTCGCTAAAATTTGCACGGTGCCGTTCAATCATTAACAAGGTTCCGTTAATGTCCCTCATTATCGTTCGTGGTGTAATCGACGATTCGCATCAGCCGCGGCGTCAGTTCACCTCCGACCATCGCGCGGCATGCTCATTTTGTTGCTTTAGACAATTTCTCGTCCTGAAATAACCCCTAAATTATTTGCCGTACGGTCGCTCGGGGACTATTCTGTATCGATTCCTCGAGTGACATTCGTGCCACCGGTGGTGCCGCAAAAATTTACGTCGATCGCGACATTAACCTTCACAATATTAAACATGCGCAGGAAGATACAATCAATATCACACATTTGATAGATTTTGATTAATTGGCTATCCTTCAGCTGATTACATGTGAATCGTAGTGGTATATTTTCCAGTTCTACAGTTGACCAATGTTTTGTGATTGCATTGGACTTTTATTATGTCTTTTAATTTGATATGACGCTGGTATTTCAACGGTATTTCTTTCTGACCGAATAATTCGCGTACATCCCGTTGGGCGGAATCGGTATCGTAACCGATAGCGCATAACGTGCGATCTCATCGAGGCGAGCCGAGAAATTGTTTATAGGTCCCTGAAGTGGGGGCCCCGCACCGGGCAAAATTATTCGCTGGGCGTCATAATAAATGCGTGTATGAAACGCTGCTTGGTGAGCGTTGTCAGTCGATCGCACGACGTTGACATCGCGAGAGTATCGCCGATTTTTCCTGATGGCTGTGTCGTTCAATTTGTAAACGCGTGAAGTTTCGGTGGACATTAATTATCGCCCTAGTTTCGCTCTATTAACTACTTCACCGTGTTATACGCTTCGTAACGACCGCGCTCGGGTATTTTGCGAGTTGCGAGTGCTGTGAAAAATGCAATTAAACTTCAGGGAATTGAGAAAATAGATTTAAGCTTATATGTAATTATAAATTTAAGGGAAATTTATAAAGCTCTCGCGTAAGGTAAAAATGTAAATTTTTTAATTTTTATTTAAAGTTTTATATGTCTTTGAGATAAGCTAGAAAATAAAATGATTATAATTATTAATTGTAGAAGAGATATATAAAATTACAATTTGAAAATATTTTGAAGACTAGATATTAAATAAAGAATATTTTGTAATATTCTATCAAGTTTAACATTAATTCTTTACATTTCAAATATTATTTATTACGTTGTCTATAAATTCATAAATCAAACACAACGAGCATTCTTCGCAAAAGTACATTTAATTTTGAAAGAGCGTTCGCTAATGTGAACGAGTTGCCAAAGAATAATTGTCGATTGCGTCGAGTTTCGAAGACGCAATGCAAGAAAGAACGCGTCTTTCGACCCTCCCTTCGTTTTTTTAAGATCGGAGCGAAACGTTCCGAAAGAATTCGATGACTTTTCGCCGCGGCGTCGCGCGGGCCTCGACCGGATTAAACTTGTACATTCCTGCAAGGAACCGAAGAAGCGAATCGATCGTGCGAGTCGTCTACAGTCCTTCGTTGCCTTTGATTCAGTAGTACTTCCAGTGATTTCTGCCTTGCGATAGTAGAAACATATCGAAGTTTGAGCAAATTGTCATCGATGACGAAATGATGTGAATGTCGTATCAATCTTTCTATTGCTTTTAACAGTGTAACACGAGCTGATTGCAGAGAGACATTACGAGATGAATGTAACGATATAATTTGTGAGAATTATACGAATACTAGAATTCCATCTCGGAGTTATTGATGACAAGATAATGTGAATCTGTCTTGCAAAATCCAGTTTCCACGCCGATTTTAGCACGCAATATGGGTTGGTTATCTCTCTGCGTTTGTGGCGCAAAAGGGAACTTTGACGACGAGAAGGCTAAGAAGAGCGGAAAACGCAAAAAATATAAGAAATCCAAGAAACATTTTGAACAGGAAGATTTCTCGCATAAAGCGCCGCCGCTTTCTATCGATGAGTCTTTGCTCAAATTACAAGATGAGCAGCAAATCGAAAAGGAAACTGTGAAAGATAGATGGACGAACGCGTCAGTTGTCGATCGTTTCGATGACTACGCTAAAAATCAGATTGACGGAAATAATCGAATTAGTCCAACGAAAATCGACGATTTGCCGAATAATCCTTGGTCTTATCAAATCCATGAAGATCGTGGGAACTTGGAGGAATCTCGCAAGAACTCGGAAAGAAGCGTGGACGAATCCGATCGGGAGACACGTGGTATCGATTACAACGCGGTGCTGCAGTCGAGATGTGCATTGAGCACAACTGACGAAGATGAGAAACAGGTCAAGTATATCTTGAACGAGAAAGAATACGACGAAAAGACTCTGGACGAGTCTATCTCGAGATCGGTGGCATCCGGAGAGCCCGAAGATTTATCGTGGACATCAGAAATTGAGGACAAACAGGATATGTTCGTAGAATCGAACATTGACAGGAAGTCCGAGGAGAGAACCTCCTCCAGGATTAATTTCTCCAAGGATCAAGAAAACTTGAAAGGGAAAATTTCATCAAGGAAGCAATCCAGAAACGTTCTTCCGCCGATCAAAGGAAGATCCTGCGTCGAGACGCGCAATTGCTTTGATGAGAAATCGCAAGGACACAAAGAGACGAATAAATTTGGTTTTAAGAAAACCCCGGTGCTTTGCGAACAGAGAGAGATTCGGCAGAAACTGAACTCGTGCAGTTTCGAGATTCGACCGTTCGAAGATGAAGAGCGAGGTGGAAAAACGAGAACCCACGGCGAGGGATCCATGATACCTAGACTTGCGTTCTCCACGCGACTTGATCGTGGGAATTCAATCAAGAGCGATAGGAATAAATCGAAAATTGTGCAAAACGGTACATTATAGTGCGAACAGCACAGAGCTTCGTAGGATATTTAATAAAAACATCGTGCAAAAAAGTAAAATTCTCGAATTTAGGAATAAAAAGATAATCTTTGTTGTAATTATTCTTAAAAAGTATTGATTCCAAATTTTATAATTTTTGGAATTTTGCATTCTCTTTACGATTAAAGGATAAGATCATTTTTAATTTATTTAATTTGGAAAATTTAATGATCTATTTATGATGCATATTTATAATCAGCATTTAAGTTGCTTTAGAAAGTTGCTTTAGAAGTCGCGATTACTGGAAATATTTTATGCTGTAATTTAAAACATCGCATGCTTGTCAGCATTGATGAATGCATTGGTTGAGTGATCATTATATCCGCATTATTACTGCAGTCCTAACATATTACAATGTACAATTTTTGTTTCAGGTCGCGTTCACTCAGCAGTCATCTCTGGTGTCAATTTAGACCAGCGCACCGTAACCGTAGAATGGTTCGAGAGAGGGGAAACCAAAGGCAAAGAGGTAAGTGCGCTCATAAATTACTCTATAGCATTTGCTACTGCATTAAAAGGTTACAAAATTAAAGTATTTTTTAAGTTGAAAATAAAATTTTATTGAAAAATTTTTACATTAAAGGACTAAAAGATTTATATAAGTCAAATGTATATTAGAAATTCTTAATTCTTCTTTTCTATCAGAATTAATTGGAATTGAGATAAAATTTAATTAATTAATTTTTTACACATATATTAAACAGAGAATAATATCGAGAATGTCTTTGTCAAAATAATATGAAAGTAGATGATTTTCCATCACAATCTTGTTTCGTGCTCTTTGCCAAAAAATACGTAATACCAAACATAGATCGCATGCACATGTTATCGTGTTTTCATTTGTTTAGCGTTTGTTAAAAATGCCACTATACGTTAATGTTCACAATCTCCAGTCGAATTGTAATATTTCAATTGTACACCATCGTAGGTCACGGTTATTTAGCTATTTTCAATTTTGTGCATTATGCAATGCCACGGGGCAGTCCGTTAATGGGAGCGCGAATCTATTTCCGACAGGCTTGATAGTCAGGTCTATCGTCAGTCAAGTCGGTTCGGCTGAGTGTGGCTTTTGCAAAAAGTCGCAACGCTTTACAGCGCGGAGATAAGACTTGTACAAACGCAATTTTTTTAATCAAGCATACAATAATCTTGTGTCTTGCTTCAATATAGCAAACTATGATGCGAATTTTGTTTAATTCTTCGTGACAAGTGTTTAATGTTAAATATTTATTTATTTTAAATCTGTTGCTTGGCTAGGAAGTTTTTTGGAGATTCTACTATTTTTATGCATAATTGTGCAGTATGCGTGATTAATTGTGTCGCAAAATATATGTTTGTTTACAAATAATGCATCAGCAAAAATTTATTTCGCGCCGAAAAGTAATTAATATGTCTAATTTGCTTAATTTGTTAAATATAGAATTCTAAATTTATTGCTCTCATACAAACAATGTTTGTTTTACTTTTATATATTGCAAGGTCAGGACGGAATAGATATTGAATTAATAATTATCAGATAATAATAGTTATCAGATAATACAAAATGATAAGTTTATTTGATAAAATGATAAGTTTACGTGATATCTATTAAAAGGAGTTGACAACCTAAAAATATTTAGATTCGTGTGCTTTTTTAGGTGGAGATCGACGCGATTCTCGCCCTGAATCGCGATTTGAACCAAAAGGTGATGGGACCACCACAGGCGATGAACGACCATATGTTAGCATCGAGGGCAAGGGTACGTATAATTTAAAGTTTTATTAAATAGTACTAACGGTCAAAGAATGCGTTTTGAATCATTTCCAAGTCTAATAAATATCCGTATAAACATCAGATTTGGAAGACACTATTGCATCCACTTTTATTTCTCTTAAATCATAAAAGTTTCTTAAAATTAAATTAGAATGCGTGTAAACAAATGTCGCCGACTTAATGGCACGATATAATGAAACTTGTTTCATCATATAAATATTATTTCATAATGAGTTCTATAAATTTGGAAATTGGAATGTATATTAATCTAACGAATTTCGACCAAGTAGATTAGCAATAAACAGTGCTATTAGGTGGTCTAGTTCGCGAGATACTCGTGATATTATTAATTTAGACGTTGATCTGTGAATGACGGGGGGTTGCCTGCTACTTCGTCGAATCGGGGTTTAAATGCATCCGCGTAAATTCCCGGTCGATCATCGACTGGCCCGGTGAATTCTGTTTACTGGTTGCCCGGGCTACGTGCGAATAACCTCGCTCCTAATATGGAAAGAATAATCCGATCCCACGTCTCGTAGCGTTTACACCGTGGTAGACATGTTCCAGTACTTGTACGTCTTTCAGGTAGGAGTCCCCGTCACTTGTAATCGACTTTCCACAGGTTTTTAAATTCGGCGCGATGATAATGCGACATCCGATCTTGTCACATCCCCGCCTTTTCCGTCACGTGGAGCGTCTAAACAAGCAATGTGCAGTACAAAATTTATATTGTGTGTTGACCTTTCTTTTTTGTTCTTCCTGAACCGAAGATTCATTCATGTAAATTTTGGTTTTATTCTAAAAGTTTTATTATGTGAATTTGAGTTCTTTATTAACAATACTTTTGGACAACATATGACAGTCACAGTGCGTTCAATATATATGCTACAAATGTCTCGAGAATAGCGTGCTTTTTCTGAAGCAAGGCTTTTGAATTATTTTTGGACTGAGAATGAGAACGTTTACTTCGAGTTTATTAAAGTCGATAAAAGTCGAATTTATCGACTTCTAGAATAGTCTGCATTTATACATGAAACAACAAAATTTATCAACTTTGAAGAATATGTCTAAGGTATTTAATATAGAATTTATTGTTCATGCAAAAAAAAAGTTAGAATTTGGCAGAATCGACGACAGGATTGAAGGACCTTGAGTCCTGATTTGTACCCAGGATCCGAATGATAAGCACGAGTGTCCAAAGAATAATTTATAATTCTAGAAAATATATAAATTTTCTCGAGAAATACGTCAATCGGCGTAAGCTAAAGCTCGCGTATCGCTCTCTCACTAACATGGTAACACCTTTTTTTTCTCCATGGACGCTGCTCATAATCACGGACCTCGTGTCGACGATGGACCATCGACATCACTTCCGGGCAAAACCGGTTGATAACAAACCGATTTCGAAAACGAAACTCACGTCGTCTCGGCCATCGTTCATCCGCTCCACAAAATTGCCGTCTTTCTTGACGACTTTTCCCCTCATCGATTCCCTCGGCATCCTTTGTTTTGATCGGCGGGTTAATTGTTCGTCGATTGCGATTTACGTAAAATTGGCCGTGACTGCGACCTTCGGATAAAAGGAGCCGGACTCCTCGGCTGAGGAGGACGAGGGGGTCGACGAGTCGGAGAACCAAGAAGAGGGCTCCCTCGGACGCCATGGCGGTCACACCGCAAGAAACGGCCTCGCATCCGCAACGCTTCCTGTACGAGTCACATCTCGTCTCTCGGTAACGCGCACCTCTTCCCCCGCAACGACACAACAAAAATTACTGTAGCACACAATCCCTCACCATGTTCCGCAGACGCGATCCAATCGCCGAACTGATTAGCATTTTCGAAACACTCGGTTTTGCTACTTTCATGATATTCTTTTATATATCGCGAATCAATTTTTGTAAAAATTATTTACCCCGCGGAATGAAAATTTAGATAAGATTATGTAAAAGAGATCGGAACAATTGAATCAGAGTTCTTTGTTAAATTCATCGCAATAGATTTATTATTTACAGTCATTGCAATGCTCTAAACTTTTTGAAATTAACGCAAATTTTCCGTAAATATTTATATCGCGAAGTACTATTCTAAAAAATAAAACTGAGTTATATATATTATCTGAATTATTACAAGTTGAGTCGTGCACACAAATCTTGGAGTTTTGAGAAAACTTTATCGTACAAAAGATACTGAAAGAGCGTTTGCTTTCTCTCGCACCTTCTCTCTATCACAAACCTAATATCGGCTTTTCCAAAACGCCCACCTACCAGAGCACCAGTCACCAACATTTCTTTTCACCCCGTCCGCACTCGATTTCGAATTTCGATCAAGTCTCGATGGATGGATATTCTAACGAACGGCCGATTGATTAACGGAGAGCTTTACAATGTTCATTTATTTTGATCCGTCGGACTGCGCGATTTCGTTGAACAAAATAAAAATTGCGCAGCGATTGCTCAATAACGAAGGTAGATTGAAAACCGTGTTATGGCGATCGATATATAAGAAGAACGCATGAGCGCTATTAAATGAGCGATCGATAAACTGTACTTTATCTCGCGTAACGTCTGCCAGAATGTCAGATTAATGACGCAGGTGTCGCGAAAAAAAAATGTATTATACACTTGGCTTCGAGAGAGAAGCACCGTTTTATTTTTTCATTTACAGCACTTTTTAGATGTAAATCAGTACACCCCTCTTCGCTGCACAAAACCATCACTATTCTCTTTAATCAAGTGGTTGAATGTAGTCTTTCTTTTTATTTCCAGCACTCCACCAGACCATCTATTCCAGTGAAAGGTATGTGGCAACAATATTGATTATCCTTTCCTATTTTGTCGTGCTTTGTTAAGTAAGCGGTATAGTTTACATTTTTAATTTTACCGAATTTTACCGCGAAAGAGAAGAGAGCGCGCGACATTTGTATTTTCGCGTTTCGGAAAGTTTCCACCGTAAAATGAAGCCTTGAATATCAGAATTGTAAATTGCATTACCAAAGCAATTAACACGAAGTTAGCGAAATCAGGCTAATTGTATGCGTTTACGCGCGGTCTTGCCAATATTTCTTCGCCGCTGTCGCGTTTAAAAAAAGGAAGATTAATGAGCACAGATTTCCGTAATTTTTTTATTTGCACGAATGAGCGCTCTATGATTTGTAGAACTTTCGCGCTCGATAAGTCAATTTCGTGGTCGGACACCGCAACGGAGCGGTCCCGGTGTGTGTCGTCGTTGCTTCACCTAAATAAACCAAGTAGCGACGAGGTGCTGCACGTGTGTGTATGGTCGAACCGTGACTATCGATATTCGTGCGCCGTATACGAAGCAGGTAGCACAAGGGCAAGGACCCCGGCGATACGGAGGAACATATAGCGCGACGTGTAGAGCACTCGCGAGCACTTGGGGGGTGCACCTCGCCGCTGCTCCTCATTGCTGACCCTCTCTCGGACACTGTTCGATCTACCCCGCCAGCAGTGCGCATTTCCCGGGCGAACGTCTTGCTTCGCTGATCGGTTTTTAAGAAATTCAAGAGATTTCGTACGTGCTCGCGTGTTCGCCCCGCCATGAGATTCGATCCGCTCGCCTATTGCTTCAAGAGAAAAAATAAGATTCGTAACAACGAAAATACAGACGTCGCCGGCGATAATCAGATCTTGACGCTTCGAATCGAAGACGATGACGCCGGTAATTTGTATGACCAATCTCGTTCTAGAGAGTTTTTCGCAATTTGGTTGCAATCGAATAAAAATGTGCGCTTTATTCTTTTGCAATTCTTATTCTAAAATCAGCATGAGGAGGAAGTAAGTGTAAAAGTAGTTTCGCGAGTTTTGTGAACACCAGGCAGCAGAATTTTGAAAACTTTTTAAAATTTTTATTCTTTTGTAATATCAAAAAAACACAGAAATGCTAAAAAAATTACGAGAAAAACCGAGCATAAAGTGCGATAAATTGTGTGAAGTTAAAAAGAATTCACGTTTGAATTTCGGTTGAATTCATATTCTTTGGAATTTTCATCAAAGTCAATTCGATCGTTATGCAATAAGGAGGACCGTACAGGCGACATTAATAATCTTCGTATCCTTGTTTCAGCTGGTTCAAATAGGCAATTGTCACGGCCGACCAGCCGTCCGACGAACATAATGTCATCGACTACGTCAGTGAACGGGCACGGTGACTCGGTTTCCGGACTCACTGGACGTCGGGAAGTCGAAAACATGTTGCCGACGCCGACGGCGATCACGCAATACAATCTAGCAACGTCGCTGCAAAACAAACAGCAGAAACAGGCGCAACAGCAGCAGCAGCAGCAACAACAGCAACAGCTGCAGCAGCAACAAACACAGGTGGAGAACGGTCGGAGTAAGCGGTCCAATGTCGTCAAGGAAGTCGAGAGACTGAAGAAGAATCGAGAGGAGAGAAGACAGCGGCAGGCGGAATTGAAAGAAGAGAAGGAAGCGTTGATGAACCTGGATCCAGGGAATCCGAATTGGGAGTTCCTCGCCATGATAAGGTTGATATTGACCTATGCATTTCGTCAATCAAACTTTACGTATTTCGATCAATATTTTGTTATTCTCCGCGACGAATCGATCGCGATGTTAGATATTAATCTTGTCGTATTTCACAGAGAATACCAGAACAGTATAGAGTTCAGACCGTTGCGGGAGACCGACGCCGTGGAGGATCACCAGATCACTGTGTGCGTGCGAAAGCGTCCGCTCAACAAGAAGGAGCACACGCGCAAGGAGATCGATGTGATCAGCGTGCCCAGCAAGGATCAAATGGTGGTGCACGAACCCAAGTCCAAGGTCGATCTCACTAAGTATCTCGAGAATCAGATCTTCAGATTTGATTACGCGTTCGACGAAACGTGCAACAACGAGATAGTGTACAAATACACGGCCAAGCCGTTGGTGCAAACGATCTTCGAGGGCGGTATGGCCACGTGTTTCGCGTACGGCCAGACCGGTAGCGGTAAAACTCACACCATGGGCGGCGACTTCAATGGTAAGACGCAGGACTGCAAGAAGGGCATCTACGCCATGGTTGCCAAAGACGTATTCAAGTGCCTGAAATTGGCAAAGTATCGGCCCCTGAATCTGGTCATTTCCGCTAGCTTCTTCGAGATCTATTCCGGCAAGGTGTTTGATCTCTTGGCGGACAAGGAGAAGCTGAGAGTCCTGGAAGATGGCAAACAGCAGGTTTGTGGTTCATACCGAAGTCAGAAGCTCGACTCGAGTTCGGCTTTGATCAAATTACTTGTATTTATTGACAGGTGCAAATAGTTGGCTTGACGGAAAAGGTTGTGGAAACTTGCGATGAGGTGCTAAAGTTAATACAGCACGGAAATAGCGCCAGAACGAGCGGTCAGACGAGCGCCAACTCCAACTCTTCGAGATCGCACGCGGTATTCCAAATAATAGCGCGTATCCCGGGAACGCACAAGGTGCACGGGAAGTTCTCGCTCATCGATCTCGCTGGTAATGAAAGGGGTGCTGACACGTCGTCTGCTAATAGACAGACTCGTGAGTAAATGTGTGCTTAATTATAAACAATGTGAAGCCGCGCGAATAGCTGCAATTAATGATTCAAACCCATCTTCGCCTTCTGACATTATTGTGATTTGAGATTTTGAAATTTTTAGGAATGGAAGGTGCTGAGATCAATAAATCTTTATTAGCGTTAAAAGAATGTATACGTGCGTTAAGCCGTAAGGGCACGCATTTGCCTTTTAGAGCGAGCAAATTGACTCAAGTGTTGAGGGACAGTTTTATCGGTGAAAAATCAAAGACATGCATGGTAAATTATTCGATAATTACAATCACAGTGGTATTGAGTGAGAAACGGACCAACATTCATTTACATTATAGATAGCAATGATTAGTCCTGGAATGAGTTCCTGCGAGCATTCCTTAAATACGTTGAGATACGCAGATCGGGTGAAGGAATTAGCGGCGACGGATCCTACAGAAATAAAAGCTTCGCCGACGGATGACGATCGGGGTATAAAGATCGAGGAACAGGCAAACAACAGTGTGTTATCGGATAGCGATTTAGCGCAGCTTCGATCTCTCAACGTGAGCAATTATATTTTTCGCATGCGTAAAGATTTTACACATTAAAAATGACACGAATAGTTAAATATTATTCGTAGATTGTTTATGAAACATATTTAAAGCAAAGTAACAGATAATTTTTTTTTTACAGGAAGGTGAACTATCACAAGATCTATACACCTTCCACGAAGCGGTATCCGCTCTGCAGTTGCTCGAAGAAGAAGTGTTGGATACACACAAATTGGTCATGGATGATACGACGAAATTCCTTAACGACTCCCACAGCTTGTTCAGTGCGACTCATGAAGTGGACTACGACCAAGAAGGTAAGACAAATTTGTTTCCACTTGTGTGTTTACGTTTTTCTATTCGCCTGTCGCGTTTGTTTCCACTTTTATTTCTTACATTGCATTCCGAACAATGCAAAAAGAATAAAATAAATGTTTTCGATGTGTTTTTCCCGTTTCACGTGATTATCACGCAACGAAAACATTCTTTTTTTTGGACATATCAAAGAAATTTATTTTCGAAAATCAAACGTTAATTTTAACATATTTTGAATAAGAGCTTTTAGTCGGTCAGGTTACTTGCGAAGATTTACATAGTAGACATTCGTAGGTAACATTTAATGATAAGTACGAATCTTCCTAAGTGATGATTTGTCACTTTTGTATTCTTTGAGATTAGTCTGCCAATAATTTATAATAGAAACTCTCAAAAAAGTACGAGATGCTGTACTTGCCGGTATCACAGTGCATGGCATTTTATGACAGATTCGCGCAGTAAGACTAAAGCAAATGCAATCGCCATGTTAAATCGCCAGCGGAGAGGCAGCGACTCGATAAGTGCGACGTTAATGATAAACGACGACACGGACAGCGATGAACAGATGGTCGTAAACGTGACGGGAGTAGGTAAAACCGCGCGGAATGTTTTCAAGTCACCCTGGAAGGATGAGACGGAGTCGAGAAGCGATGAAAGCTTGTACGACACTGAGGAGGATTTAAAAGCTCCCCCTTGCACACCTGTAAGATCCAATGTTAATACCAGGAGAAGCATAACGACGGGTCGAATTGCCAAAAGAAATTCAATTAATAAGAATACGCCCTTAACAGGGCGTTCAATTGAAAAATCTAATCAAAGTCAACGGATCAAATCCGGAAAAAAGAAATCACAAAAATATCATTGGTCCGGTAAATTTCATGCTAAAGCAAACCTGTTTCCTGAAGATACACCTGCTGAACTGTACGGGAACAATCATCTTACGAATTACAATTACACCAGCAAGGATTTCGAGAAAAAGAAACCGACGAACAAGGAAGACATTTTCTATTCAAATAAATTCGATCCGCGAACTAATTACGATTTGTGGAAAGATAAGCGAAAGATCGACGGCAATATCAACTTCCAGTCTTATACAATTGACTCTTGCACGAACAAATTTAATAAAGTTGATCATTTTAAAGACTACGATACCGAACAGCATAACGTCACAATGCCGGCAACGTTTTCTGACATTATTGTAACAATAAGACGAAAAACGAAAAATATAAATGATAAAAACGACATATACGATATTAACAAAGAGACTAAACTTTGTAATACCAAAGAATTCGCTGATTTTTCAAAGAATATTAAATTGAAAATTATTAATCCGCAAAAGCAATCTGCTATCCGATCACATTGCTGTAAAGTATGGCGTCTTCTATTGTCATTCTTGAAAAATGTTATTTTATTTTCACTGTTGCCCGGGGCGTATATTATGTTTTTCCTTTATTTACAAGGGACGGAAAATAAAACACAGAATGACATATAATTGTCTGCATAAGACAGTCATGCTTAAGTCAAGCTTAAGTGTTTAAATAATGGTTTTAATTTTATACTTTATATTAATTACATTTTTATAGGTTTATGTTACAATATATTGAAATTTACGTTTTTTATTTTTTGTAAAAATATTATACTAGTGTAAAAGATTATCTGGAATGTTATTATATAATTTTAATTTTATAAAAGTGCATCTTTTTAGTTTTAGCACTTGCTGTTTGAGCACTGATTGTTTGAGCACTTGTTGTTTAAAATTAGCATGTCTTCAACACTAATTCTGTGTGTGCTGTAGTAATATTACATTAAGTATATTTTGATTTTACAATCGCATTTCTTCTGCAAAGCGCAGCACTCATCGTTTAGTTTATTTTAATATAATATTTGTTACGAAATGTATAATATTTGCATAAACATATCATAGATATTTTAAACTACGTCACTCTTTTATCAAGTTTAATAATATTAATAATTTTTATAAGAAAGCGACTAAAAGGGCATATACTGTTTTATTTTGTATATATCGCCAATCAAAGTTTTTTATATGCCTATGTATTACTTTAAAAAATATATCGCATTGTATCTATAAAAGAAATTTGATGTAATACCAGAAAACCTTACAGATTTGAGGCGGAAAAGAACAAAGTTTGAGTCACCCTACCTGAGGAGTTTCTCGTTGCGTAGACGTCTTATAGAAAGAAAACTATTTTCCGATGGTACGACAATTATTCGATTAACAATTTTATAAAATAATTTCAAAGAAGCAGCAGCTTATTTTAATGTGCACCATATGTATACTAATGATACGCGTCACATTATTTTTTTCATTGATATCATATAAGCATTTCGATTGAAAAAAATATATCCCCAAAAATAATATTTTTTAACAATTCTATATTTGGAATCTTATTTGATATTCAATTTGTAACGTCAAAAAAGGAATTTTCTTCTCATTTACTTAAAGAAAAGAACTTTATTTCTCACTTTTATCAGATTTATATTGTGCATCAAAATCATTCAATTATTAGGACAATTGAATCATTTGATGAGTGTTCTTTAACTGAATTCTTCATTAATATAAAGAATGATAAAATTGAACTGTATTGTTCTTCCGATATCAGACTCAAACCCTGTGCAACTACATCACATAGATGACGCAATTGTGATATATAAAAACGGTAAAAAATGTTTTTGCAGCAACACTACAATATTAAAAATAAAAATCATATTTTACATGCTTTTCTTGCTACACGAACAAAGATCCTGGGAGGGTAAACTCAACATTTTTCTTTTCTTTTATCGCAGTTACATATCCTATCGTATTTTATTAAATATCATGTACAATAGTATCGTGTTGAATAAAATATTAAATAATCTTATATATGTGTGCTTCGAAAATTGAATTTGATTTTGTAGGACATTAACAGTGCTGTATATAAAATATGATTAATGCATATATCTTTGAGCACATCATTTCATGTATATATATAATATATGCGAGGTGTAACTCTGTTAATAAATGTTATTTTTGTGGATTATTGAGCTGATTATAGTGTCACATTAAGCTTAATTACACGTGATCATGTTCATAATTACTCAATGAGTCTGGGTTGTGCTCCGCTTAAGCTTCAATTTGTGTAATAGTATCTGTAATGGTATCTGTTTAATTATGTTCATATGTATGTATGTATAAATAACAACTCAATTCCATAACTCAAAGTGTTTGAAGACTGGCCCATACGCAACTAAATATAAAAATAGCAGCTTTTATTTACAGCTGGGAAATATAGTTAAGTGATTTAAATTTAGATTGCTTCATATATTATCAAGTTACTAACGATTATCTTTTAATTAACATTGTAATTCCTGTTTTACGGACTTTATTGTCATATTGTTTTTGTTTTCCTTAATATACTGCTAAGATTATAAAATATATTATATATTTATATATAATAACAAAATTGTTACATTTCTAATTAGACAAATTAAAATGACAATAAAACCCGACAACAGATATATGCCTATTAGCTAGGTTTTAAAGTGATACTGTAAAGCTAAATAATGATGCTGAAATAAAACATGAAATATAGCTTCGGCGTACACTTGTAACACAATTATCTCTGTATATGCGATATTTGGTCCTTAACTTTGTTAAACTGTGTTTAATCATGGTTTTGGGTGCTCTGACAAGTGTGCCTGTTATCTGTTGCAGTATATGCCCAAAAGTGGGAGCAGTTGCTAATACAGCAACGTGACAATCTAAACATCGCGCTCGATCAAGTGAGCCAGTTCCGCGGGCAACTGTTGCAAGAAGAACAAATCAGTCAAAAGATGACCCGAACGCGCAACGTTTCAACGCGATACAATTAAGGATGCGGTATAACTTTTTAGCAAATGCGAAAAAAAAAACATATATTATATATTATATATTATATATTCTGATTTCATAATTGATGTGTTTATTATTCGTGGTGCTTTGCATTTTGAAAACAGAAAAATGATAACATATGAATGCGTATCAACGCATTGTTCACGGCTTAAAATTTCTGCGGTAGCAAGAAGGCCTCAAAAAGATGTATAGCGCGAAAAAAGACACAAGAATAATTATCTCTCTTATTGGTTCTTATGTTATCAATCTTAATTATATATAATATATAATATATATTATATATATCTGGTTTCTCGTAATAATATTATATTTACCATTTTATACCTAAGAAATAAGTGTTATTCAGATTACGTATTTTGTGTTCTTATTCGTGATAATTCATTTCGAAGGTAGACAGATGGTACACAAATACGTATCGACGCATTATTGACGGCTTAAAGTTTCATTTTTTGTGCAACTCCAAAAAGAAACTTGGTGTAGATAAAGGTAAGAATAATTATTTGTTATTGGTTCTTATGTGTTTTTGATCTTTATCATATTACACATTATATATTATACATATTATGTATGTAATATGATCAAAATCGAGAATCATAAGAACCGGTGAGACATAATTACTCTTGTGTCTACTTACATCACGTTTTATATCTTTTTAGAGTTGCACCGAGATTGTCACAGAAATTTTAAGCTGTCAATAATGTGTCTGTATGCATTCGTGTACCACTTGTCTGTTTTCGACATAAAAGTATCGCTATAAATAATAACACAAATTACGAAATCAGAATAACGATTCTTTTCAGGCTATAGAATTCTAAATGTACTATTATTACGAGAGATCCAGTGTTATTACTGAACGGAGGAAGAAAAAGCCTTAGTTAGCCGATTTGCCAGAAAGAACAGAAATATATCACGACGATACTACATTCATTCACACACGCATACATACGAACAAGCATAGTGATCGATATTCGTAAACCAAATAACGACTGATTTCGAGAAAAAAAATGTAACTGTTAGCTCGTAAGAAGAAAACTGCACAGCGGCGTTTAGCCAGCCCCGGATGTTTAAGTTTCTTAGTATTAATATCGTTGATGGCATAGAAGAACGGTCCTTTTTTCTTACGTTATTAAAAATATGAGATTAAAATCTTCATTTGATTTGTCAAATACATATTCTTGTGTTTTCTTCCCCACTCTACTGAAACACTCACAGAATGGTTTTAACGTGCGTGTAAATTTTACGTCCAATGAAACACCGTCGATTTTTATCACAATTATAACTACTTGCGTAAAGCTTGTGAATTTTACGCTTCACGGACATATTGTCTTCTTTCGACGAAAAAAAAAATCAAATTTTGCTTCGTAAAATCTCATGTTTTCCAGTTTTTCATCATTGCACTATAGACCATAGAGAATTAAGAAAATCAATATAATGCGTGAATCACACATTGCAGTTTATCTCTCTCTCTCTCTCTTGAAAATTTCATTCTAAATATCCCATTCCTGTGTAAAGCTCTCGTGTTGGACTTGCGAGGAATGAACGTTTAACAAGGTGCGATTTTTACCTAAATATATATATATATAAAATACTCATAGCACGAAGTTGTAAAAAAATGTTTAAATCTATTGTTAAAGCAAAAGTAAATGATATGATTATATCTGCCGCCGAGGGCATTCTTTTAATTTAATTTAATATCGAGTATTTATAATAACCCGAAGCTGCGAGTCTATTACTATGCTTTACTTGTTGAAAGTTTGTTGAAAACGTTCTTTGTTACATATCCGATGTTTCTCGATGGCTAATAAGTATGTATCGTCTAAATTAATGAATATTGAACGTTTTCGATGTAATTTACTGCTCTCAAGCATAGTTGAAGCATATAAATAATTCTATCGTCGAGATTTATAATTGGCCGAACTTTTTTTAGACTGTAAAACAATTGCATTTTATCGTCTTAAATATAGTATTTTTTCAATAAATAGTGGGCGTAATAGGCGAAGCTGAACGATCGAGAGATGTTAATATATTTCTTATTTTTTTATAATCAAATAATTTATGCAGAAGGAGATGAGAAATCAAACACAACACGTATCCTCTTGCCCCCTTTTCCCCGATATATGTCGTACTTAGCAATTGATCTCCAATTATTTTAATTCAATGTGCACAGAAAGATTTTTGGATACGTATGAGCTTTATGAATGAACGTTGTTGCTTTATGAATGAAATAAATTAAATTGAAAAATAAAAATTATCCTATGCTTCTCATATTATCTTGCTTAGCGTACCTCAACAAGACTGATTACGTTCAAAAGAACAACGATTGTGCAACAATAATAGATAGAAATAATTTAACTATTTTCGTACTTCTTATGTTACAACGCATTGTAGAAGAAAATTCCACGAGATATTTAATCGAATTGTGTTTAATCGAGTAATAATTATATACGATACTTTCATGATTTCAAGATGCGGACGAAGGAATTCGGGATGGAGCGGATCGCCAAATGCATAGTTATGAAACAAATACAACCATCATGTTTAATCGCACATAGGTACACAGATAGACATTACTTTTATTTCGTACTTGGTAGAACTGCACAAGACAATATTATCAGAAATGCATGTGTAAACAGCATAGGTAAAGGCGCGTAAACGTGACCGCTGCGTGAACACGCAGCTTTTTATAATATATCGAACAATACACAGCTGGTCACAAAAGATTTGCCTTAAGAATCTTCGGCGTTTCTTTTTTTTTTTTCACTAGGCATCTAAAAATTTTATCCAGCCTATCTCAAAGCGACGAGAATCTTTTATCAGGGTAATATACATACACATATGCCGAAACATATTTAGATACTTGGATACTTTCCGTAGCAATGGAGTGCATCTGTATACATAATCTATTTGGATTATCAATCATTTATACTAGTTTTTTTTCCGCTGAATCGATTTCTTATCGCATAACATGACGCATAACACATACAAGATAAAACACTTTATCATTTCTCATCTATACACAATGTCTTTTTTCTTTTATATAAAGAAAAAAATAAAAACGTGCGGCAAGAAAATAAAATGTATTACACTAATGCCAATGCATTAACAGAGGAGATGGCTATACAAATCGAGGAGGCTCATGTGCCTACGTCGTTTGGTGACAGTTTGGACAGTGAACACGATGCAGCCACATGAGCGTATCGAGAAACCGCACAAGAAGGGAAGAAAAATTGGCCATTATCTTCTCTAACGGTATATATAACGTGGGAATGGATTCCGAAGACATGCTTTTACAAGGCTAACGAGATTTATATATACAGTCACTGACATGCGGAATATCGCAAGCCCGTTTTCAAAATTTTCCTTCGCATTTCAATTGCTTTACATCACTTTACATTAACAGACTTTTCCATTAAAAAGAAAAACCAGGCGTTTTAAAATTAATAAATGAATTTCTAAAAGCATTCCGCGATAATGAAACAATAATTTACAATAGCTCTTAAAATGTTAATAAAAAACTTGTACTTATTATAGAAATTAATATGCAATTACCTGATATAACATATGAATGTATTTTAAAATCGACACAAGTCGATAATGCATTGGTTGGCTATTTGTTTGTTGCACTTTGTAATGTATACATTATCGAGGCGTTCAATTTTTTTATATATAAGGCACGAGAATTTCCAAAATAGCTTTAACTCAAAATCTGTTTCATGTCACACGATTGCGATGAATGCTATTGTCAGATTAGATAGACATTAGATGAACAAAATTTGATATCAGGCACTTATGTCTGAACGTGTAACTGTATGTATACTTCGATGTGACATTATAACGTAAATACAGAACTATCTCGTTTATTTTACAACTATAATTGAAGGGAATTTTTATACAATTTTTCTTTTTCAGTTGGAGAAATTTCTATGCGTTTTCGGACGCATTGGGTCGATTTTTACTATACATTTCAGAGAAATTGCAGATAATATATTATGGCATCTTAAATGACTACATATAATATAAAAGGCATTCAAGGCACAAACTTGGATGGCACGCAACAACAAGGTATATTAATCAATCTTGAAGAATGTTCAAAGTCGAGTTTATACGAAAGAAATAACGCCTTATTTCGACACTCAGATTTGAAGGATCACAATGTTTTTGTAAACGGGCTCCGCGAATAATCCATGATGATTCAATTAGCAGAAAGAATAAACGAAGAACGGTGAAAACATAAAATATAAGCTGTAAGTATAATCTTGCATATGTGAAACTATCCATATACGTACATTTTACAGTAATGTATCGTGCTTGTTTTGAACGTGACAGAATTCAGTGCTGAAAAGATCTCGCAACTCTATTCTAACCGATTCGCCACTCAATAATTCATCGACGCAGATTATGATGTAGCATGATTGTTATAAAAGACTTGTATTTCGTGTACATATCATGAAGAAAATAGGCAAAATTGGATCGTATCCTGCAGAAAGAAATCCACCCGGCAACAAGGTAAAGCCACAAACACGGTATCTTTACTCAGTTATTTTGTCTTTTGATACGAAACATACATCGATAGATTTCTTCGTGCAAAATTCGACCCAATTAATTACCGTTATATCAAACAATAATTTTCTTAGCTAGATCGAGCGAATGTATCTTACATTTTATCATTTTTTTTCTGTAATTATCGATTATTGTCTCCATCGCTTGTACAATCAGCGCAATTGTACCATATTATGCAATATAGAATAAAATAACATTTCGTTGACATTCATGTTTGTACCAAAAAGTATGCTATCCTCAGCAGCTGTTTTGTCGTGGATGTTCGTTTCTTACTATTAGCACAAATCAATTCTAGATTAGAACATCTTATTCTTTTGTATCAATCAACATCTTACTTTCTTTTGTTTATCATGTAATCGTAATTAGTGAAATATTTCTTATTCATTAGTATTTTCTTTTATTTATCACGGAATTGTAATTAGTTAAATATCTTGTTTCTCTTCGTACTATCTTTTGTTTATTATCAAATCGCAAAATTTGCCAAATTGAATAGACAAGAATCACAGCTAGGCACATCGGCAAACAAGCGACAGCAAACGGCAGTGAAAAAAGATGGTATTGTCTATAATTAGGCACTGTTAATATCTATTATTTGACAGCTAAGACACTCAAAGACATCGATGTACTTTCAAGATGCTTGATCTGAGATTTTAGGAACGTAATTAGACAATGAAAGAATTGCATATTTCTGATAAAATATCACAGTGCATAAATTAAACATATTATGCAAATATTCCTTTCTTTTTGGCACTTTTTGTAAAGTAAAAAAGTAGTAAACGTAAAATGTATTAACTCCAATTAATTAGTAAACGTAACTTTTAGTCCAATGTAGACTTATTATGTCCAATGTATAGACTTATTAATCGATGAATCTTCATTATATATATATACTTGTACGCACGCATGACAATTTTCATATAGAATATATACATCGTTAAAATTTCATATATATATATATATATATATAACACATAAAACTTATCTAATCGTGTATTTTTTTCAGGAATTGTAATACGGAAAGCGTACGCTGAATCGATGCATAATATGATAATCGAGAAAAGTACAAGGCAATGTAATCTTACACAAAGATGGAGCAAACTATGGATTATCTTTCTACGAATTAATGAATTTGACGTTTCACTATGGCCGCTAAATATTCGATATCGAACAAAGACAGGATTTGTGTCGTTAATTGGAAAGCGGCCTACATCATCGGACGCAGTTAACTTTTGGTAGTCAACGTGAGATCAGCGTCCTACGTCTAACATTGAAATATACATTGCATCATTTAAAAGCCCGCACTACATCATAAATTGTTTAGCAATAAATTTGAGTAGATCTATATAGATGTAAACGTACTTTAAAGCACACACGTAACTTAATAAGACATAATTATTAGATTATCCTTATTGAGAAGGCAGAAAATATCTTTTCTTTCCCTATAATGTGGAAAATTTACTTACTTTACCAACCATCTGAAATCATTTCCTATCGTAATCACAATAAATCATTACATCATTACATCATCTAATAAAATATCCGTAATACCACACTAACACTAAACACCTCTACGATAAAGTAAAATTTTATTTATATTTTACATCAAATAAAGTGTTGTATTACTTTATATATAGATAATAAAATATTCGCCAGTGTGGTATTATTACAAATTCTTTATGGAACGACTTAAATATTTCTTGTGATTATAATAGAAAAAGGAATGATTATAGCTACTTGACAGAGAAAGTAAATTTTCCATAAATAGCATATTATTTTATACGGCTGATGCATAGGTTTGAAAAATATTTTCTTTTTTATACACCTATACCACGTAATAATTCCTTCCCTACATAACAGCCAGAGTTTTATAGCATCTAAGGGTGTACATTCTGCGATTACAATAGTTCTCAGAGATTATTGTTAAATATACACTTGTTTTTCTACGTAACTTTCTATTTCAAAATTTAAAATAACGATTAAATTTAAAGGCCAAATAAGATTAAAATCAAAAGGTTAATAAGAAACAAGCAGCCAATGCTAGACAATACTATGATTGTGCCTGTGTATTAAACAAACATATAATAACAACGTTTCGACCTATATCAGGTTTTCAAAGTTAACATCAATATTCATTATACATTACAATATTTAAGAAAAACGCTTTCAATACTAAATTTAACGCTTATTTATCATCGCTAATTAATCACATGTAAAATCTTCTTTAATCATTCGCATCATGTTTACGTCGAGGATGTCCAAGACTAGTTAATAGTAATTTAATGCTTTTAGTTATAATTAAGAACCTGGCAATTGCCGAATAAAAAAAATAACATTTAAGTGACCTCTGGGGAACCGTTGTAATCGCAAAATGTATATAGAATTACTTACAATAATATAGGATTACTTACAGCTGTATAACTGTGTTGTTGAACATGTTTGCACAGTCTTCATAATTCTCATATTTGTGCCGATTGCGGCCAATGTCCCTACGCTTAAAAGTGCATTGAGATTAATTGTCCTTTTTTCTTACAAACATCGTCGTAATGTGTGCATATTATTTATGACACAGAACTTATGGCGTTGTGAGGCGGACCCATTTGCGTTAACACTTTATCTAACCATTGTAAGGGTCCGTGCAAGTGTGCTTCGATCCAACAAGGAGTCGATGTAACATCCTGCCTGTGGTACTCAGCACCCCATCCCTTGACGAAAGACATTCTGCAAGAATAAACAACAAATAAATATGAGGAATATAAATATAAATTAAAACTTAATATATAGAAAATATTGAATAAAAATAACGTGCATTAAATTACCTGATTGTGCACATCTTTGTTAATTCATAAACAGCTTCGAAACCATGATTCACGCTCTGTGAGAGAAGCTGGGCAAATTCCTGATTGTTGAATATCTTCAACGAACATCCCGGTGGAATTTTACAAACTGTGCTAGGATGAAAGCCGTGATGGTGATTACAATTTCTGGATTGTACGAATATCGCTGAGTCCGACAGGCATTCGGCGTAGACTTCGCCACCAACGTAGTATAGATGCACTCCCTTGCCTATATGCCGCCTTGTATTTTCTATCGTTGAATTTCGATTTACGTTAGAGAGTTGTCCGAGGCAAAAGCGATCGGAGTTGTTGCTCGGATTTGTGAAACCGTCGATAATTACAGAATGCGATTGACAGTGAAATACCTCGCCCACCCGGCAATTTAATTCATAATAAGCAATCGAGGCCCAGTAAGGTGGTTCTTGGTAACATACTGGTGTGGCCGATTCAATAGGCGCGCTTGTATCCATTGGAACAGAATCCGATGAGGGGGTTTGTCCGGTTTGCGAACCGTCCTCGGGCGGTGAATACGCTGGAGGCGGAGTCTCCGGTAATCCGTTAGTACCATACGGGCTCTGTGGGTTTGGTAATGTCGCGCTCCCTGGACTTGGCACAGAACCGACGGAGGACATGGGCGATGTCGGATTAACACCACCTGTGGAACTGGTGCTGAAGCCACTCGACGAATAGGATACATTGTGCGGCATGCTTGGGTCAGCCAATTGTTGAAACGGCAACAGCGAGTGACCGGGAGCATACTCCGAATGTCTAGGAACCAATACTGGTGGCAGCACTGGGCTCTCTACCCTTTTGTAGTGATAAGGGTTGATGCAGACTTCTTTTTGCTTGGCTGAGAACGGATACTGACACAGTTCCAGTGGTTTCAGCTCGTGGTGTGACTGCAGATCCGGCCATCGCCAAACTCTGCAATATATCACATGTGGCAGGCCCTTGCGATGTGAAACTTGCAATCTGCCGTCTAAACTTCTTGGAATAGTCACGCATTTACTCGGTGTGCCTGGGCAGCTCAGTGCTCGTTCTAGTTCTTCAATCGCGCCTTTACGTTTCTTCAATTTTTTGACCAATGAATCCACTGCTTTCTCTGCCCATTTTTCCTCCTCGTCTCCTTGCTTCCAACCGAGTAATTTTTTTACAGCAGGACTGGTAAATGAAAATAAACTATTTAACGAAGACATTGGGCCAGAGCTTGAAGTTCCTTCCTCATCATCCATAATTGAAGGCTGATGCGTTAATTAAAATTGATAGTTATACATAATATTCTTCTCACATTTACAAGGAATCTTCTTCATCAGCAATCTGAAATCAGGTAATGATCCATCTGATCTTTTAATGAAATTTAAAGACATAGAAAAATTTATTTAGCTTTAAAAAATTATAGATAGAATAACATTTCAAGCGACAGACATTTATTTAGTTTTAAATTTACTTTCCAAATTTCTGTATTAAATTTTTTCCAAATTCTCTAAAAAATTAAATATTTTTGTGTATTGAGCTTTAAATTTCAAATTCTAATAAAATGCATTTCAAAATGAACATAAAAATAACTTAAAATATTGCATTCAATTTCAAATTAAAAAATTATTTTCCTATGAAATATTATTAATTTATACAGTGTTCTAGAATTTAAATTCTATTTCAAGATATTTTCAGGAAACATAAGAAGTTTTTAGGCATTCTTTGCTGTAGCAACAGTACTGTTGTGACAAAACGCGAATATAGGCGTATCGTCGGTCGCCAATCCGAATTTTTGTGATGCTATTTTTATAGGAATATGCGAGTTTAGGCATGTCTCCTCCCACTGCTACGTCAATTCTCTGACAAAGAACAAAATCCCATAAATATTAGAATGTTTTTTAAAGTAAAAACAGCAAATGTTTTTCCGAAGAAAAACCGCGCGAAATCTTTAGAATGTAGGAGTCATTTATTTTGCAAACATTTTGTAGAAGTTTAATTGTAAATTAATATAAATTTTAATAAAATTAACTAATGTAATCTATCATCTTAATTAAATATGCAAAACTGACGTTGCGTTACTTTTAAATTAAAACCTAAATATTTAGTTAAATTCATCTACTAGCACATTTTATTAGGTAATTCATATTTGCAGTAGTGTATAAAGTATATAAAATAAATTTTAGTGCAATATAAATAAAGGAGCCCGACAATATTATTACATACAAATGTGTGCAAGGAGGTTAATTATGCTACGAGAACGAGCGCTCTCATCGAAGAAATTGTCGAGCGGCAAACTGCCGCGGTAAAAAAAACTGACCGGAAGCACACACAGACTACACCCTGCCTCGAGTCGGCACGCAAAACCACCACGCGTGTGATACGCGCTTTCATTTGGATATTCGTTCACTTACGCGCGACTCCCTGGCGATTCAGCATTGTTTTTACCACAGCCTCCCACTCCTGCCGCCTATCGCCCTCGGACGCCACGCTCTCGCCATTACGATCTCTCGCTCAGCGCAAAAAGCGTCCGCGGGGTTATCGATTGCGTTGTTCGACTACTGGTCGGCCGCGCGGGGTGTCGGATGGCAATTCCGCGAACGCACGATGATAATCGGTAACAAATTAATTTCGTGCGCTATGCCGTCTTATGTTGCTATGCTCGCGATCTCTTGCCCCGCTAGCATTCTTTCGTTCGAGCGCCAACCGACAATCGTCGACGCAACGTCAACGGAAAAAAGACGACGAACTTCCAGCGAGCGATTTGACCGTATTTCGACACTCCAAAGTTTACGCAATGCTTCGTTATACTTCACGAACGCGTGACCGATTCGTCAGTACCGCGAACGCCGATATTCAGTGATATTTAGCGCGTACACATCCCACTTGCGTGCGGCGACACGGCGAATGTTTACTCGGTGGATTACACCGAGCGATGCAATCGCGAACGCTTACTATACCGTTTGCAACGCGTAAGTCATTAGAAGTCGCCATGCATTTAGGATGCCATGTTTATTCCGTGGCAGAATCACTGACCAATCGTGTACTAATGTGTTCACAGATTTGAAAGGTCGGTTCATTGCATGCAGCGACAACAAGTCTATATGAATTTTTACCACAGTAAATTAAAGTGACTGCACATAAATGCGTAAGAATTTTGGCCAATAAAATGTCCAGTATGAAACAATATGGCGTTTCAAATTGAGCATTTCTCATTGGTTCCTTTAAACACGATGGAAATGTAGGTTACACGGTAATTAATTCGTAAGTATCAGCGTCATGATTTTAATTTAAAAATGTATTGTGCATTATCTCGCTGTAATGAATACCGGATTGTTTTTGTTTGAAATCAAGGCAAATAGATGTAAGTTCGTAACTTGCTCATTAGTGTTATACACATATCATGAACATAAATTAATTATAAATTAATTTATTTTGTACAGAACGATGGAAGATTCGTATTTACATGTACACACAATAAAATTAATTGGCAGCATTTAAATAGTAACAATACATTTACATAAATCACATCAATGTAAGTACATGAAGTAGATATGCTTGGACTCTGTAATAATGTTGTGGAAAGCTTTTGTTTCTGTTATTCTGATTGTTTTGCATCTCCAGTTTTGAGTCATGTACGTTTTTAAGCTTACTTTCACTTAAAAATTATGATTAACAATAAATAGTAATATTGAATATAACATTAATGTTCTTTGGTCTCAAAAATACTTCAAATCTTAACTAATATTACTTTTTAATCATCTTCCAATACTTTGCTGCTGTCGTCTTCCTCTAAGATAATAGTATTGTGCTTTTCTGTAAACAGAGATTCTTGACTCAGAGCTGGGACTTGTCGAGAATACTCATTAGTCGCCCACAAGAACAAATCCAACGTTTTCTCCGTGCAATTTGCTATAAACCTAACAAATGGTCTCACATCTCCGGCGTTCGCCATTTGCAAGTTCTCATAATATTCATGCCGAAGTCGTTTGTGAATAATAACAGGTGGGTATCCAGCTTGCATAAGAATCATGTTCATAAGCAAACGAGATGTTCTGCCATTTCCATCGGCAAATGGATGTATATGTACTAATTTATAATGTGCTAGAGCTGCATATCTGTAAAGAAAACTCTCCCCTTTAAAATATCTCTCAATTAAATATAAGAAAAACATAAGTTCGTGAAAAAAAAATGTACTACCTCACTGGATGCATCCTGATAGCTCGTTCACTATTTAACCATAATACAAACTCCTCTATCAAATAATGTATATCATCTGGTCCTGGAGGTATATGGCCACCGACATATACTTGAGTCCTTCGAAATTGACCACCTTCAACAGGATCAACATGTCCTAGTACACGTCTATGTATCTCCAGTATATCTTTTATAGAAATGGAACCTACTCTAAAAGTATAATTATACAAATAATTAGAATAGTGATATTTTTATTGGCTTATAAAACTACTGTATATTATAGAAAATTACCTATTGACCAAGGTCGCATTGATATATTTCATGGCAGCATCTAATCCGAGGATTTCATTGTGCTCGTCAATACTTTTTCCTGCAACTGCAGTACGTGTTTCTACTATAGCTCTGGTCTGTGCCAGATTCATAGTATTCCCTTCAATCCCAACTGTGTGATAAATATGTTGAAAGTAAGCCTCTTTCTTAGCGCGTATTAATGCAGCATTGTTATCGGGTATTGCAGACAGAATATTTCTTTTCTTGTCAATGCCTCTAAGCACACTTCTGTCAAGTTCTTCAACTACCCGAGCTGTTCTTTGACTGTTTATTAAAGCACCTTCATGATTTGGTTCATAAGTTAATGCACGTACATAAAACTCATTGGCTTTGATGATATTATTTTGAGTGTACTCTAAAAACTCTCCATAATGATTCAAAACATCTGGATGACATGGTGCTAACGCCACTGCATGTTGGAACAATTTTATAGCTTTTTTTTGTTTTCCAGATAATTTCATCTCCAATGCTAAATGCAAGGATGTCAGGGCCTCTGCTGTCGAAGCTGCAGTATTATGGACTTGTACTTTATCGAGTTCAGTGGTGTCCAATACATCGTAGAGCATGTTGTCATCATAGATATTTAAAATACCTTCAGGAGGAAGAGGTACAAACACATGACTAAATGTTTGTCCTGGAAAACATAATAATAGAAAGAAATTATTAGCTGTTATACTCAAATTGTCAATTATAAGTAGCGCTAGATATGATAATTTCATATGTATTGTAATGTGTGATTAGATTGAAGCAGCTAGTGTCAATGAACTTTTGCCCACCTGTGAAAGCTGTGAATAATCCGTGTACGTATTGTGACAATAATGTGCCAATGACAGCAACTGCAATTCCGGAAACGAAGACAAGGAAGACGACAAGATGGTTCGGTATCATACCGTTCACGGCATCTTTGCGCTTGGTATTCACGTGAGTGGTTTTTGCACAATACTCATAGAGGCACGCCGATAACATCCTCTTTCGTGGCAATTATCGATGGATTTATTTCTGACAACAAATCGTGACATACTTGTCAATCGTGTCGTTCATGCACGTTCATGTGACGCGAAGTGCTGCACCGTCTGCCGACGACGTGAGTCGATTTGTGCATCCATGTGGTTCATTCTGATTGGTCGAGACAGTCGAGGCGACTTGCGCGCCTCTCTAACTGAAAACTTGTTCATTCATATTACGCGCGCTTTCTGTTCTCTCATTCCGTTGTTTCGCGATTTTTTCGTTCCTTTTTAATGTATTGTAAATTTTAACAAAACTTTGACAAAAAATATATTGCAGTATTAACAATTAAATTTAATTAATATTTATACTGATAATTTTTATTTATTTATTAATTAGGTGGTTTGGTTGTTCAATGACTCCTGTAGTCCATCTTTTCCGCTTTTTCAGTGTGAAGTACGATCAAGTTCATTTTGCGCCTTTTCTCCGTCTCGGATCTTCTTCCGTCCGAATGTAAGTATTAGACTTGTTAAATTCCAAATATTTCACAAATTTTCTAATTATACGATTGTATATCTACATGCAATCATGATTGTGTTTCAATTTGGGCATAAAAGTGCGCTGTGCGGGCGCATTGTATATCATATTCGCGAACGAATTAGACGGTAGTTAGTTCGGCAGAAATTGTTGCAAGTATCTACTCAAAATGGTCGATCGACATCGGAAAATGCAGCATCATTCCGCAACGGAACATTAAATAAATATATTTCTGATATTAATTATCAGCATTTGATTACTGTATGTATCAATATGTTTACTATCTGCTGGTCTACATATATATAATTCCGGTTATATTGGGTAATAATCGTATAAAGAGGTTATCTAATATTTTAATTATATATATTAATAACACTGCATTTATATATATATGTCAATTTATATGCACAGACGTACGTCTATTACTACGTATGCAAAAAATAATACAGAAAAATTTTCAATAAAAGTAATTTGCCTCAAATTTGGAATAGCTTGAATTGATAGTACATATGAGTGATTTAACGATATTATCTAATAATTCTAGAAATTTTACGCATTTTTTTTAAGTCTTGCACTTCCAGTTCGACACTGCCACGGTGGTGTAAGTATTTTTTTATAAAAACTGTCCTGAAAAATTACGTAAATATTAAAAACTGGGGCATTGGTTGAGCTAAATGTATTTCATTAATAACAATTACATATATTTTAAGTGATACGTTTTTATTGGAAAATTTGAAATATTACCTTAATTTGTGAAGTAGGTATGCTTCTGCTATCACGCGAATAAGTTTGCAAGATTGAAGCGCTAGAAATCATTTTGTGGTCCGCTTTACAATTTCTAGAAAATGTACTGTTTTTTTCCATTCTCTTGAGATTGGAATGAGATGTAGAATATTTTGATTGATGCATTTCATCTCTGTTTATGATCAATGTAACAATTTTATTGTAACAAATTTGTTTATTATATGTACAAAAATAATATAATTCTGATTCTTTTGTTTTTTTCAAAAGCATACTCTACCTGCATAATCGTTGTTCAGAAATCTTAGCGCTCTTATTTCTTATAATTTGCGGCACGCGACATTGCTGAGGCAATAAGGACGTGTTCACCGTAGATGTATCATAACAAATTTTCTGAAAAAACAAGAAATCAATAATAATTATAGAACGTCGCGTCCTATCATTATAATTATAAGCATTTGCATCAGAATGATGGAGTAAAGAAAAGTCAAAATTTGTACGGAATTTCTCCATTCTTTGGAAGAATAATTTCCGTTTCCGGAGTGGCATCGCGTATTCCATATCGTGGAATTATGTAACGAGGATTTCTTGATCAATTGATCTTGCATCTGGCCATTTCGCATGACGATTATGCAATTAGTATTATTCGAGTTTCTGGATACATCGTCCGGAAAATTATCTTTTGCCGTTCTGTATAAATATAATAAGAATTTCTGAATATAATTATATAATTTTATACATAGATTTTATTCGTAGTCAACAAAAAATACTTTTTTTATATGCAAAAAAAATTATTTTTACTTTGTTGGCAATACATGCATGCAATCATGAAATATATTGAATAATTAATTAAATAAATATGTTACAAATAATTCAAAACTAAAATTTAATTAATTTAAAATTTTTCTTTGTAATATTCCACTGAATTGTATTTTTATTTGTGAAAAATATTGATACTGTAGATACTTTCCAGAGATTTTCTTTGAGTATGTTACATATTTATTTAAATTATGCTTTACATTTTTTAATTATTACCTAACAGTCATTGTTGATAATAGTACATTTTCAGTTTTGCATGTGTCGGAATTTCGAAGAAGTTGCGGTGTTAATTGTTGAGTAGCAATTGTTTGGTGTAATTTATGCGCTCTGTTAAGAATAAAAAGTTATTTCAATATATTTAGTTATTATATATAGCAATATTTTTGTGTCATTTAACATTTTTCTCACTTGATATTATACATGCCACCGATTTCTCCATACTTTTGTTTTATTAATTTGACTTCAATAACACTCGCTGTTGTTTGCATTGTCTTTGCGATTTCGTTTACTATCTACAATAATTAATGATACATTATCACAGTATTTTATATGGCGTTAGTGATTTACACATATTTTAAGACCAATCAAAAAATTGTAAAATATGCGATGATAAAATTGAAAATTTCGATATCACGTGCAATTCATACAGTTCATTATAAAATTAAGATTGCATGATATATAACAAAATTGTATAAAGTACATCCTATTTTTTATACGTTTTTTTGTCGAATTCCGCAGTTAAGATTGAAAATATTAAAATATTTTGTATGTATTACCGCAAGGCGATTGGAAACGTTTAAATCGTCTTCGGAGCATAGATGAAGATTATTTTTCGACGCAAGAAACGGATGATCAAGGATCTCTTGAATAGTAATCCTGTCGCGAGCCGATGGAACGAGCAAACGGTTTATTAAATTTTTGCACTCGCTCGACGTTTGACACATAGCTTTTTCTTGGATCGACGTCAACCCTCTATTGATTTGAATCATCAGTTTTCGTCGACGTTCCTCCGAAGAGGTCCATTCGTTGCGTGGACACAGAAATGGAAGTCGACCGACGGTCATTCCGTATAAAACGACTCCTCTGCATAAATACCATATTGTTGCATATTTAAGCATTACGTATTTTAGCGAAAAGTATTTTTAATATATACTGTGCGATAATATTGATATAGTAAAATATGAAATAGATCCACATTTTCTAACATACAATATGTGATTATTTACAAAAAATTAATTCGGGATATATGTATCTGCTTACAGGCTCCACAAATCTACTTCTGGTCCGTATTGTTTGCCTACGACGAAGAGCTCCGGGGCTGCATACTCTGGAGATCCGCAGTGCGTTCGCAGAGGATCGTTGCTGGTGTAAATATTGCTGAGGCCGAAATCTACGATAGTGGAAGACATCGTATCGGTGAGTGTTTTTTAAAAATTTCTTAACCTTCCACTGCTATTAAAATTAAAGATCACGTAGCTAATATATCAAGTTTAATTTAACTCTAATACATCAATGTTACATAAAATATGATAACAAATTAGAATGTAATGCTATTTCATTTGTTTTGACGAGTAGAAAATATATATAAAATTATTGTAATCAGTAATCACATATAAAATATTTGGTACTTTATTTGTAAAATATCTGGGATCAAATTTGCTATAGCAGTCGAAAGTTATTAAGAATAAATGGGCTTTGCCCATATATTTGCATGGATATATTGTATAAATTGCGATAAATTTTATTGTAAGTGTAATTTTGTGTACGAATATTTGTCAATTCGGATAAGTCGATTCTGCTTTCAACAGCAGTTTGAAAATCGAGCATTATGTGAATGGAAACATTATTGTTGCCATTTTTGCGAAGTATATGTCGATATATGTAGTTCAATTGATGGTGATTGTTACAATCGCCGGCGATCATAACATTTTTTATCTCGCGACATGTCGATGTCCGTGTATGTACATGTACATTCACTTCTTACCCACTATCTTGATCTGTTCTTTGCGCTTGTCTTGCAGCACGATGTTCTCCATTTTGAGATCCCTGCAAAATTATAAACATCTTTTGAAGGAAAGAGAAATAAGCGAATTTTTAAAAACAATTTTCACGAGATTAATCCACTAAAAATAAAATGTTTCAAAATGTTATAGCAAACAAAAATATTAATATTCGTATCTGATAATAATTTATATTCTAAACTCAATTTGTTTTAAACATTAATGATAAATACTTTAATAAATACAATTGGGTTTTTTTTTTTAATTTTGAGAAAGTTCATACTTTGTTGCAATTTTTTTAAATTTAACTATAAACATCTTGATAATTAAAACTTGGCTTTCGGAAAACCTACTTAGTATTCACAAGACAATATACAATTTTTCTTATTTGATTACATCTCATTACTTTAGATAATACCTTCAATTAATTTAAAAAATGGACTCCAATTTAGTTAAAGTATCGTTATTATTGAAATTAGGTATTTTAGAATTTTTTCGCAGTATTATTTCTTTCCATTGATTTTATGATTGATTTTTCGGAATTTTCGATAGAATTACGCGGTGATTGTACGACTACATTGTACGCAAGAAGTCCGAGGCTCGTGTGTGTATGTGAAGGTACGATGTTTGTAGGCATATGCGTATGCAGTTTGCGCGATCACGTAGCGCGTTCGCGAGATTAACGCTCTCGGCGCAAGAACCCCGTGGCCCTGACCATTGCGCGAAGGTCTCTTTGCTCGTATCGCCGTCTACGAGCGCAACTCGCGGACCTTGCAAATTGTCGTTTCGTCGACATGAGACATCTTGACCTCTCGATGGTGTCAGGTTCCCTTCATTTCTCGATCTCATACATTCTCGACAAGATATTAGCACGGCATCAAAGTCCTCGAAATTGCATTGCGATGCAAATTGCGACGTAGCAGATTCACACTTATTTTTTACTCAGATTCTATTTTTTTGCAATATAATTGCAAAATTTCCATCATATTCTCTCAAGAATAAATCTTAGAGATAATTCGCGCTTTCTATGAAATACAAATCGCACAAAAAATACAATTTTCCACTTCTGTAGATACTTTTTTTTAAGACTTAAAATAGTAAAAGCATTAAGGGGAAATAACTCTAAATTAGTGAAAAAAAATCTACAGATAGACAGCGTAATATGCTCTAACATTTCGTGTACAAATCTCAGAAAATCGACACGTTTTGATCGAAGCGAACGTTCTTCGGTTATAAAGACATAAACGCGAGAGATGATATCGAAGCTTCCAGCTAGACCAGCTGTCATCGGGATCAGGTGGCAACGGCACTGTAGCTTATCCGTGGCAGAGACCCTGGGACCTTGAAACGCATCATTAAAATCGCATCGCCGCGCGCGCATGGTGCGAGAGAGGACTCAGCATGCGCTTTGGGTGTCGCTAATAAGTAATAAAAGAGGACTCGATCTTCGGAACACGTGCCCGCGGCGAGGTTAATACCGTCACGGGATGCGAGCCGCGCTCGTCGGGGTCGTTACTCGTTGGTGGAATCTAGAACGTCTACAACATTTTTCTTTATTCCCAGTTGTCGGCCGCCTTCCGCTCGAATCTCCGAATCGTCAGACTCCCGCGACCGAACGCTCGCTCCGGGACATTGGCCCAAAGAGAGAACGCGGCGTAATGAAGCAGTGAATGGTCCCTTCGAGCTGTTCCTCCATGTTAATTTATCGGACAATTTATCTGCTCTTTCGTTACCCGCAGTATGATTCAACATTTTTACTCCCATAATTTTGAATCGCTCGTCTCAATGATAGAATAAGAGATATAGTTAATAGAGTAAAAAATAGAAATTTTTAAACAAACCAGAAAAATTTGAAGCAGATATTTTAAGCATGAAGATGATGAACGTAATTCGTAAAACTAAATGTTCAAGTTTATGGATTTTACATTTCATATCATTCATTTTTTCTTAAACCATTGCGCAGTTAAAAAATACCTAATAAAAATTAACTCAAATAATCATTATATATTATAAAGTTGTATAGGATATTACACAATTTTATCAATTAATCAGTTAATTTTATACAATCAACAATATGAAATGTTGATTACTAAAGTGTCGGAATACTAAAGAAGATATCAAAGAGTATCGTGAATATCGTAATCAGTTTCGAGAGGAGGCATCGCGCGCGGCCTCCGAGCGATGCGTTTCTGCTGCATCCTCGACCGCTGCGGGATAATAGTCGAAACGACCCTGAAGTCGAGGCCACGGTTGTCCGTTGGCCTGGGCGATTACGTTTCTTTTACATCGTCGTAGAAGCCGCGCGGTGGCCAACGCGCGGCCTGGGAACTCGCGTCCGCGACGAACTTTCGCGACAAATCGCGCGAGATCCGATTAAAGCTCGTGCTCTCTCGCAATCGCGAGAACATAATTGCCGGCGTAAAGCGACAGGTGGTCTCACGGACTCGATAAGAAAAGGAAAGAAAAAAAAAAATAAAAGATAAAATAAAAAGCGAGGTACGCCCCGCGCGCCGTTAACGATCGTCCCTTCTCTCGCCACCTCTCGCTCTGAAAATAAACTCACGCGGTCCGTGACAAAAGTGATCGATGGACGCGACGATCTAGATATTTCTGCTGATCCACAGACGAGCGAGCGGAGATGCATTCGGATATATGTACTAAGATGTAGCCACGAGTTACATTTTACGTAATGCTCCAGCGCGCGAGATGAAAAGCATTTTTTTATCGCAAATAAATGGAAACCTGGAGCCTTTCTAGCGTTCATTTTCTTTTATTAATTATTGCACGTTAATACGTCGAAAACAATCGCGCTAAATTTTGACAATGAACAATTTCTGAATGTAGCTATTTCAGAAAAAAACATTATTTCGATTTATTCTACCACAGGTTTCCGCTTTTAAAGATTGATCGCAAGTTAACAGTTATCTGCATATCGCTTTTTTTTTTTTTTTTTTTTTTTTTTTTGGCAAACTGGTAGCATTATCTGTACACGTTGTCGTTGGCCGCATTTACCTTCTCGTGATCGAATGCGCTCGCGTGCGCAACCGATGCACTTGGGATGAAATGTATTTGAACGCGAGCGTGCGTGCATCCGTAAGTACTCAAATTTAATTACTGGCCGTGACCGTTATATCGCGGCAGTTATTTCGGTCTCAATAACCTCCCGGGTTCACTGGCGTTGTCGTACGATTGAACGGGGCCATGTTCGTGTTGTGAATCGCGGTGTCGCTGGTATTGAAACGCACAAAGTTGAGACGGGCGGAATCGAGCGTGGAGCGAAGCAAGCGATTTATGCTTCCTCCCACGCATAAATATTCGATGCGCGGTGCCGCATTGATACGCGCGCACGCGGGCGCCGCGTAAGAATAGATAACAAGATATTTGGGATGCGGTGCTCGAGGCGAGGTTTTAATAAACCGTCCAATGCACGCCTGGATCTGCGCGATAAACCGGTCCGCGTGCGTGATGCGTGCGGAAAATAATTCGAAGAGTTTAGCGGTGAGTAACGTGTAAACGCGTTTACGCTCCTTCGTGCGTTAGTCGTATTTGTAAATTGAATCTACAAGAGAGATATTGAAGAGAAGAGAAATCTCAGAGAGATCTCAGAGAGATATTGAAGCTTGAATTTTAACGAGAGATTGTTTGGAGAATTTAGAGCCAGTCTTTTCTTGGGTGAAATCTTTGGAAAAAATCTCGAACGCTCATTGCAATAATTTCACAGTGATCAGCATTGAACCTTGTAGCGCGAATTAGTTTCTTGAGGAAATAGCACAGCCGTCTTTTCATAGCCGTATAAAATTATGAAATTTAATACCGAGATTTCGATACGCATATGTCAAATAATTCCTGGCTATTATCGGACTGATGAGAGTTTTACTATAAATATTCCATGTGCATCGACCGATCTACACCGCGATCGAGCATACGATGAAGACGACAAAGTTGCAGCGTCGCCAGTTCGTCGACCGTAATCCGCGTCCGACGCGTGTCTCTTATTTTTCCAGCTGACACCCCGCGCCGATTTCGTGCCGTAAACAGCGGAACAAAACGGGTTTGCGGCTTATCTCGTCTTAATATGTGCCGTTGATACGCGCACGGTGTGTTTATCGGTGTGAATGATGACGCTCGATCCCTTTACTCGAACATCGTCGGCACTTGATCGCCATTCGCCGCTACTAATTTGTTCATCATTGAAAATGACATTGTTAAAACGAGCACTTTTTCCATTTCAGCTCATTTTTGTAACTACTTCAAGGCATATTTATTGTTGTGTAAATCTCTATTATCTCTGTTCTTCCGGCAAAATGGAATGATTATTCACATATTTTTAAATACATAAAAGCATATGATTGACGGTCTGTTGGAAACGCGAAGAGGTTAAACATTTCTCGCAGGTAATCGGCATGAATTCGTGATTCGTGCGTTACCAGTGCATCGCGCGGCTCTCTCTTCGCGCTTTTTTTTTGCTCTTAGCAAGGACCACAATGCGTGGGCGAAAGGATCCGGCCAGACGGGGTCATCGGCCATTCCTGCGTTTCGCCCTATCTGTACGCGAACTCGTGGCCGCAGTTGCTAGTTTTCACCGTGTGCAAATTAATCCTAAATTTTTCAAACCTTCAAAGAGATAAACGTAAATTTATACTGCAAAGTACGCAAAGGAAGTATAATACATGCGATAAAAAATTCAAAGTTTAGATCTGTCTTTTCATTGTGTTTATTTTATAATCGCAGATTATATATGTAAAACAGAAAATAATCATGATCGTAAAAAAAGTATCACCGAATAAACTTGGCTTCCTCTACGGAGGAAACTTCGGCTTTAAATAACACAAAAATACTTCGTAACGTTCATACGTGACGAAAAGCAGAAACCGCCTAGTTTTATGACTGTTTCCCTTCATTATTTCACCGACCCTTAGGAATAGCGGTGTTATCGTTCCGTGTATCAGTTTCAAATGGTTGTTTCTAGCCGAACTAGCTAGGATTCAACCTACATTGCTCACATAAAGAGCGGCTTCTACGAGATGACGTGTAATCTACGGGCTACAAGAGTTCCGACGAGAGGTTAAAGGCGGGACGCTTCTCGAATACCGCGAGAATTATTGTCGGTGAAGCGGTTTAATTTTCAAACGCGTTTGCGGTCGTTTCTGTGCGAGCTGTAATTTCCTCGCCGCGCCATCCGCCATCGTGGGTGGCGTGACGCAAAATCGGCTGTACATCGAGGCAGTAACGGTAGCGATAAAAAATATGCCACGTCTTCCGATACTTTACGATTATTGTTACGCGCAGCCGGCGTCGCGGCTAGAGTCGGAAATTCCTGAATCCCGGGAGCAAAGGTTTTCGCGTTAAATTGCGACGATCGCGCAATTACCATACGCCATAAAAAATAAATAAGGTTCATAAAACAATTATGCAATGAATTTAATGACTGTATGACATACATTTCGTGTCCATGAATCGCTCCCAACAGTAAAAATTTCCCTCCATTGTGAGCTCAGCATTAAGATTGATGGAAGTCCAAGTAACCAAAGTACAGAATGTTTGATATTAATTAGTTCTTCGTTGAAAATTATGGACAAAAATATTAAGGAAACGTTATTTTACAGTAGAACCTATTGGATTATTGGAATACTAGTTCATATTCGAACTTTATTTAATTAAGATTCAAGCAAGATAGTTTTCTGGTCGGAAATAATATTATTCAACGTCACTGGTTCTATTTGGATTATCGCTTTCTTATCGTGTTCAAACATTCCATTTACGCGTTAATGGCTGACGGTACATTCTCAAAAAACGTGCGCATTAAAATGCGAGATGTCGAGTATAATTTAGTCGAGTGTCGAGTCAATTCAATAAACAGAATGAACAAGACGTTCGATGAACCCGACGATGACGTGCATCCTTCGAATGAAAAAGGATGCTGAGGGATGGCAGACGAGAAACGTATGAGAGCGGAGATGGAAAGGTAGAATGAAAAAAAAAAAAAAAAGACACACACGTGTGGAGGAAAGGGTGGTGGACATGAGGGGGGGGGGGGGGGGGGGGGAAGAAAGCGAAGAAGAGGACGGGGTCGGAAGGTGGTCGGGATAAACCGGCGCGGAAAAAACTTGGAGTAATTTACAACAATCGTAAACGTAAGCACAGGCGCAGCCGGCTTGATTCATAGTGATTGCCTAACGGAACCAACGCGAAAATTTACTCGCGCACTGCTCGTCGCCGGCATCCGATATACTCCCGTCGAAAAATGACATCTGTATTCGCCAACGTCACCGCTTGCTTGCCCGTCAGTCACGGCAAACCTGATTTATTCGCGCAGATTCGCGCGCGCGACATCGCGCTGACTAATCTCGGTAAATCTCTCGAAATATTACTTTATTCTTCAAACCAGCAATTATTTCTATGAAAAATTACAATCTATTATTAATGAAGTTTATTAAAAACTTAAGTTAATAAATAATATTTTGGATATCATAGACTTTCGAATATTTCTTTGAATGTATAATTCACAGACACACATCGCGATCTTGATATTATTTTATTGATATTTAATTTCATTTTTGAATCATCATATTGCCATTATCATCAATAAACGTAGCGTTTTCTGTAGCTTGATAATACTTGGGTTCGATGTATATTATGTTAATTTATGTTAATTTTAATCCGTGATTTAATTTTCGTCAATTTAAACAAGAAAAACAGGATAGCTAACACGTCTGTTGCACGATGCTCCTCGCGACACGTGTTTATGTTCGAGGCACGCGCGTGGGTGCACCGGCTGCCGCGATCGTCACTCGTAACGAAGGGACTCGCGCGATGGCAATTATCTCGAGGCGAATTCGCAATTAAACGAGATGATATAATTTATCGGCGGACCAGTTCCTCTTGCGAAAAGGAGGTTGCGGACGCCAGACTCTCGGGGGATGAGAGAGATCGGGGAGGGGGAAGGGTCCAGTCGACGAGGCGCGGGCCCCCTCTGTGCGTTAATTTATTAATCAAACCTGTTTCAAGACACTATCCACTCGCCGGGAGTGGCTCGTACGCTCACCATATAATTGATAATAAATATAACTCGAGTCGTTTTATAGTTACCGGCGTCGACTACTCGTCGTCGACAACGCTGAGACGATGTGTATCGACCGCGGCGGATACACGCACCTGGCGCGACGGTGCATCCGTGCAATATGCACGGCTAAAAAAAGAGTTAAAGCTGTCTTCCGATACGTCTGTTACATAAATAGCCGTGCTGCTGCGTGTATAATTGCCTGAATCATCCGTATGTAAACTGCGCTGGAATAACGGGGGATTTACATTGCATCTAATTATGACATTTCAATATCTGGTAGGAAAATGTTTAGCTAACAACATTTTCCTGCTTAAGAAACATATTTTCTCATCGCATATCAGATGTGATATGTTGAATAACGTCGACATAGTGTGAATCCTTCATAAACTACGAAAGCGGAAGCATAAATCTCTCTTTCCATCTCTGTTTCTCCGCCGCTCTCTCCGCTTGTTGCTCGGGTCGTCGTGCATCACTGCATCTATCGCCGCGATGCTTATATTTGTATCTGGATTAGGCGTGGGAAATTAAACTCCTAGTTCGTGTGCAAAAAAGGATTACGTTTAATGCGGAAAAAATACCGATGCATCGTATCGCAAACGTGCAAGTCGATAATATCGCGTTGGATTAACGCGTTGAACGTCACCGTCGGTTATATTTATTATATTGAACAGTGGAAATTTTGTGCACAAGATATATCCTGTTATAAATTTTCCTATTTTCCCTTCAAATCAATTTTTGAAAATCGCTGTAAAGAAATTTGTAACGAATTTTTCTTCGTAGATATAATTGTTGCAGTCATAATTATTTCGACAATTAAAATTTAGATTGAATTTTTGCTGAAGCAAATCTTTGATGAAAATAAATGTGAATTAAGAAGAAAATTCATGTCTCTCTGCTGCACAATAACTCGCATATATTTTTGGCACGAAAGTTCCGAAGTCGAGGGGAATATCAACGAGAAGATTTTGACGAAGATCCGTATTTTCCAAAGCTCATCTTGCGCTTATCCGTGCGATAACTTTCGAACGTGCTCCGATATTCGACCTTCAAATCGTGGCTTTACTTCAAGCCGTCTACGTGCTCGCCGATCGTCGATTTCCGAAAGCCTCTTCCGCCTTGAGTTTCGCCGGGAAACTTTTCATATATATCCTGCATGGTTATTTCTTTCTATTACTGTCTAACGTAACTGTGATAAATCACAGCGTTTAATCCAATAACTCTCTTCATACTTTTCTAAAAACACAGATCTATCAAATGATACCCGTCGAATGAATATGTTTGAGATACTCGCGTTTGCGCTCACGCGGAAACGCGTTTCGCGATCGTTCCGATTTTTCTCAGTTTGTCGACGGCCGCGGCGAAAAAAGCCGGATGGCCCGGCCGGTGAATTATGGCCGCTCGGAAGGGACCTGGAAGCACCATTAAATGTGACGTCGTATAATAACCGCATTAATATTGTAACGAGCGTCGATGCTCTCGCCCCAATCCAACGTACATCGTATATCGAGGCACATACATCACCCCGTTTCTCTTTTCTTTCGCCGTATTCCTCTCTCTTGGCTCCTCTCTTTGCGATCCGGAGGAGAAAGGATGATAAAGTCCGCGCGCGTGAGAAAGAGAAAGATGGAGAGAGTGGGAGGGAGACAGAGCTTCCTGATTTGGATGCGGGTTGCAGGCGCGGATGACCTCGGATTGGCCACCTTGGGGGGTCCCAGGGATCCGACTATCCTCGCGGTCTGTTCGTGAGTGTATAAGAGAATAGACAGCGGCGATAGAGGAGAGAGAAAGACAGAGAGTAGCGAGGGATTTTGAAATATCGCATGGAATATGTAAACGGCGGGCGAGAAGGATTTTTCGATTCGCGATAGGACCACCGAGTTCTTTCCGGTGATATATACATGGCGCCCCGGATTCTTTCTTCTTGGATCCTGCCGGGTGTGGAGCCCCTTCGGGGTTTATCATCTAAATTATACACGATTAATCCACGTGCTCGCGCGTATAAATATCAGTCATGAGGATACAGTACTTTTTCATAGCTTATTTTATAAATTGGAGAAGGCGGTCTGTCAGATCTCTTCAACATCGCACTGATTTTACGCGAGTTTAATTCTCTGCGAGGAAAAAATTAATATTTAATAATCTATCAATATAAATTCTACTTTCGCTTATGGCGAACAATCGACTTTATCTCATGATAATTGTATCGTGGAATTTCAAAACTGCAGGAAAAAGAATCGGTATTAGCGTCTCGGTCGTCGTATTAATAATATATAGGAAAATCAGCGCAACATCCGACGCGCTCGGTGGTGTCGACGCGAACGGAGACAGGAAAATCCACGATTCCGGCTTCGATCCATTAAGCCTTAACCGAGAAACCGAATAAATCACAAAGGGTGGCCGGATCGGCGGACGGATCGACGCGCCGTCGGTTCGACAGGATAAGCGAGGAGGAAGCGCGTAGTACGGGGGGGAAAAAGACCGTGGTACACGCGTCGAAGATGAGCGCGGATACATCATGGTGTACGAGGGTTTGAGCGGGGGCGCCGGTCGAAGCCCAGGGGTCGAACCAGTGGAATATTTATGGCGACCGTGCGACTCCTATTTTTATTTGGTACGAGAAATCGCGCTTGCGGAGAGCTCGCGGGAGACCCGAAAAATACACCCCCGTTATTTCGCTTTATCTCCAGCCTATCCGGTCCCCCATCCGGTCTTTTTTATTCAGCGAGCCTCTGTCGCCCTGTGTCGCGCTTTCGCACATTCCTGTATGCGGTTTCCTCTCTCTTCCTCTCTCTCTCTCTCTCTCTCTCTCTCTCTCTTCTCGCTTCTTCTCGCATCGGATTGCGGGAAAAAACGGCGTTCTTTACCGCAAAAAGGTCTCTTTTATCTTCGCCTCGAGAATCCGTCGAGTCTTTGAACGTTGTCAGCGAGACATGCTAATACCCGCTGGTGCGATGAAATCCTGGGCGAGCAGCGAAATCCCGGATTTCAATAAAGACGATAAAAGCAGCCGTGTGTGTGGCTCCCTTTGCGATTCTTTTATTTACCGCCTAAACTCACCGCTTACGGAAAATACGACGTATACCTGCGTTCGATGGTCCATGCCACATAAGTTACATTGAAATTATTCCGCCAGTTGCAAGTGTGAAAAAAATTAAGACGCAACAGCCCCGAGTACGATTGATTCGTATGCGATGGTGCTCGAATGACAATACCTCAATAAATAAATCATAGTACTTAAACAGCTGCTCTCCACCCCGGCGTTCGAACCGTTCGCCATTCTTCTGCTCAAATCCGCGTGAGCGAGCCAGGAATTAATTTTAAGCTCGAATTCACAATAAGCCAGGTTGACGCGCATTCCACGGTTCTGATAATTGCGAGAAAAGGGAAACGAGAGAGGAGAGGGGAACGGGAGAGATGGGGGGAACAGAAAGAGAATCCGGGAGAAGCTCTCGGGTTTCCGTCCGTACCGGAGCCGCGTTGCCTATTGTTGCGACATAATGCATCATTATGGCGGCTTACTCGTTGCAAGAGATGGCCCTTCGGCCCCGAGGAGGATGCGGGGAGAGCTAGTCGAGGGAAGGTAGCGGTACTTGTATTAAGAGCCAGATTAGCGGATTTTCATGGACAGCGTTGGGTTAGTTAAGGGAGATATACTTTTCCAATGGCTCCCTTCGAAACGGCGAGGGTGGTTGAACTTGGGCAGGAAAGTATCGATAATTCTGCGGGTGGTTTAACAATACACGCGAGTCCATTTCTTTCCCTCGCGATCGATTTCCCTCGCATTATCTCAACTTGCGTCCCTGCCTCGCAAATTTGTGACTATTATTGTAGCTGTATGTGGTTTGTTTTTCTTTTTGACTAATGACTGAGGAATAATATCAGAATATTTGATGGACGTGCAGATGAAAAAAGAAATCCTCCCGTCCGTCTTGTCTCATATTTTATACATCGCGAAATTTAATAAGAGCGACAATGTGGATAACATAGAAAATTATTATTATATTTTTGACCAATTATTATGATATTATTTATTGATATAATGTTTACTTCATTTTTATTATTTTGTTCAAATTCTTTTTCACTATTCTATCATAATTCTTTATCTTTATTTTACAAAGTTTTTAACCATACTTAGATCCGATAAATATATATATTATCTTATTTTATCCGTAAACTTTGAGCTAAAGATTTTAACGAGAGGCAATGTTTTTTGGACTAAACGTGCGTTCAGGGGAAATCTTTTACGAGGTCCGTCTTTCGAAGGGTCACGTGAAGGAAGGTTGAAGAAGGAGAGTAACAGCGGAAAAGGCTTGGGTGGCAGGGTGCCCATTAAAAGTTCCTAAGGGTCAATTTCCAGTCAAATACACTCGACCGGTACGCCGCTGAGGCGCTTGGGTGGTTTCAGGCCGCGAAATCGATATTAAAGCCGACCGTGCCGACAGGGAGGGAAATATTGAAACATCTTATTTCGGAGATATATTTCACCCGAAAATCAATGATATTTTATAAAGAATTTACACATAACGTAGGGATTTTTGAAATCTAACGACAAACGGATCGAGACACATTGAACGTTATTATGATATTCGGGATTGTTGTTGATATACAGCGACATAATCGACCGCGAGTCGTGTAAGAGAGTCTAGACGTGAGAAAGAACAGATGCGAGCCATGAGATAGAGACGAAAGAGAAATGTTGGTAGTTTTTCGGAAGAAAGCGGAGAATTTGAAAAATGCGAGTTTGCGACGAATTATAAGAGACGGTGACGATAGTTTTAGAATGATTGCAGCGATTAAGAATACGTAATCTCTATTAATACGCGACGATTCTATTTTTTGTTCTTTTAACTTATTATTACTAAATCAATTGTATGTTTTATTAATACGCATACATATCTTCGTGTTTATTTTATTCTTTAACAAAATTTATTAGAATAATAAAAATTTTTTCAAATTCGAGAAACGAGATGCATTTGGCTTAATTTTTTCGTAAAAGTCGCAGACATTTTTAATGACAATATAAATACAGCTGGAAAAAGTAGCATGTCTGCCTCATTTGGACTCATCGCGTAACAAAGGGTTAAGAACCGAAAACGTGATCGTGGGCGTCGAGGCGGACGAATTAACGGCGGGCCGACGTCTGCGTCAGGAGCATTGGCACTTTTGCGGCGTGCGTGGGCGAGGGTATACGAAAGACTGAAGTCGACGAGAGGGTCGGGAATAGGAGAGGCAGAGAGACAGAGACAGGGCGAACGAGAAGGAGGTGAAAGAAGGTTGCCGAGAGGTCGTGGAGCCGTGAAGGGGTGCGATTCTCGCTCGAGAGCGACATACCGAACCCTTCAGGTTCAACGTACAAATAGGGAGGCCGAGGGAGCTGCTGCGAGCGTCGCCACGTTGAACACCATCGACGCTATCGACTCCTTAGGGTCGATGTACGTCGCTCAGCCTGATCTAAGTATCGTACGCATATTCCTTTTGTTTCTACAATTGACATTTTGCTGCGAAATGAAGAAAATGAGAATTGATTATATTTATAGAAATTTTCCAAATTTCTCTTAATCCTCTTTTAAAATTTCTTCTTCGTTCCAGTGACGATTTATTTATAGCGATGAATTTATTGCGTTTCACTGTAGTGCCAAGAACGGATTGTATTTATTCAATGCATCCGAGTGCTTTAAAAAGTCCGACAAAAATTTCATGATAGTATTATATTTTAATGCGAATTTAAATGTGCCAGAACTGAGTGGTAAAATGATAAAAACACCTACACGTGGCGTTGCCCGTTATTTTTATCTTTTCATAACAGAGTGAATTAAAGCTACTTGTTAATCCTCATTGTTTCACGAACGTTGAGCCCCCGGTTCGGACAATCAATTTGTGATCGAACATATCCATCTGTTTGCTCCGCGACGAAAATGCAACGCGGTGCGGAACCCACGTAATTGCGAGCGTTAAATTTTACAGTGTGTATGTAGTGCGACGCGGTGCGATCGCAGCCAGGAAATCCAATTTCGGCGAAAAAGATTGCATCGCAAGCATTGGTGGCGAATTGCACGATCGAATGCGGGCAAAGCAGATGTTATATATAAGCACGTTTAATTTTTTAATATTAAAGTTATATTAAATTTGATGAAACGTTTTAATACGAAATTCGCGCGAAAACAGATTTATTTGTAATCAGATTAAGATAAATTTTATTGCGTAACTTTTCGCATAATCCTGGCGTTGTACAAAAGAATGAAGAGCCGAACAAATCGACGGTATTGGCGAACAAACTAGGGAGCAAATCAAAAGTTCTTCCGATAAGGTTTGCCGCGAACGGATACAGTTTCCAAATGGTCGATCAGGCAGTGATATTAGAGACACATCTTTTCCATTAGAACGTGTCAGGCCGTACGAGAGAGCATCAATCTCCGTGTAAATTAGTTCTCCTCGGAGACTCCGTTCTCTTTGGTCCTTAACCTCCTAATACCGGATTTGCTGATTTTGGCTTCTCTTTTTTCTTTTATGAACGACCGAAATCACTCTCCGTCGAACTCACGAATTCTGACATTTGTCACTAATCCCACTCTCTGTCCATGATATTATTTAATACGTCGCGAGAATAACCCGGGCATTAGGCATACATATATTAAATATACATTAAGATAGCGACAGTGTTTCTCGAAGCTTACCAAGTTGTTTAAGATTAAATGAAGTCAACTCTAAATTTAAAGCAACGTTCCGTTATTAATATTAAACAGTCGTATTATCATTAAATAAGATCGAAGATTGTGCACGGCACAGTGTGACATTGAGCGCATGTATACATGTCAGACATTCTGAGGAAGATCACGGCAAGCAATTTGCAAGTTTGAGTTTGAGGCTTCTCGGGTTTCTCGGCCGAGTCAATGAACGTTGTTTTTACGATCAATCTATCGGGAATTCGTGGATTACGGCGAGCCACTGCTACTGCTGTTAAAGAATCCGACGAGTTGATGGAGGCGAGTAGAAATGGAGATATGAAAAGAGGTGTATCGGCAGAAGGAAGGGAAAACAAGGTGCAGAGACGAGGGTGGAAGGGCGGGTGATCTTACCAGAAGTACTTCGGGTATGAGAGTCTCTCTCACTGGCCTGAGAGCGGCAAAAGATGAAAGATATCTGAGATTAGTCTAGCTATTCCGCTGCAAGCTTGCCCGAATATGGGTTTATATTGCTCTTTCGCTTTTATAGCGTTCGACTATAAACTCGCTTGAGTCGGGTTTTTCGTGGCGCCGCGTGCACATTTACACCGCGGGCTTTAAAAAAAATCACTAGCGTGCGCGAGTGGATAGTTAAATATTCGTATTTATCATTTTATAGCTATCGTACGTAACTATGTTCCAGTCGAGCGGTAATGATTGCAATAGTACATAAAATGAAAATAAAAACTATAGACTAAAATTTGAATTTACTTTGATATTTACAAAATCAACCAGCGATATATTTCAACGATATATTCATAGAGAAGTCGTTAACTTTAATGTTTATATTTTTTAAAAGCAATATAGTAATAAAACAGAAATGGAGATGAAAATGTCGGGATTATAAAGATGTTAAGGCCAAAGTCACAAAAAATGAAGTGACCATGATTGTATGCGTGCGCTGTCATAGGTATATGAAGATTGATGTATTCGATATAACTTCAATGCTATTCAACATCATAAGAATACTATACACGATAATGTATTGGCGATGTTGTGGGATATACAAGTAAAAATTTGCATAATGGAGTACGAGAGAGAGAATGAGACAGAAAAGAAATTGATGCAGGGGGGGAGGAGAAAGGGAAAGAAATCATGGGGGCAAAAGAAGGAAAGGGGACGCGAAGGACCTATTGCGAATTCTGTATTGCGAACGATGCACTTGACGGGGAACAGAAGGGCGCAAATGCGCCATTATCGGATGCATAAAGCGCGCCAGACTGTTACGCGTATTTACGCGCGTTTTCTTGGGGAGAGAAAAAAGAGGAAGGAGAGGCGAATTCATTAGCAAATTACCGAAACAATCATTGCTCGTATACAAAGCTATTATAAGACGAGGAACAATATCGCTCTTGCAACGAGTCGCGTATATATTTCTCTCCAACTCTTTGCCAGAAAAAAAACGCTCGTCGATAATCTAGCCACCACTTTCCCGCGCTAAGTGAATCTGAACCTGAACGCGTATGTCTAGCTTTACGCGTCGTGACTTTGAAATGCCGTTGCGCTGGTCATTAAGATTCATGGAAAAGACGACAGGACCGACACAACATCGTTGCGCAAGATTTAAGATAGACGATTGAAAAGACGACGGTCAAGGTACGGGAATGGGTGTGTAGCCTTGGACTATCTCAACCGATCGGTAGAGGAAGCGAAAAAAATTGCATAATCCATTCGCGGACAGCGCTCTTAGATTTGTAAATGCATTTGTTTTACAAATGAACAAAGTACAAGTTTGTTAGCCCATTAGACTCACGTGTGTAGAATTTATTTGAAGGCGCGATTTGAAGGTGAATTATAAGTATGTATTTTTAATCAATTTCCTGTTCTTACATATATTATTTTTTAACACAATTTTTATAATTGTATACTGTTCAATGTGCTACTTGATTTTCAATCATTTTTATATTGAAACTCTGACTTTGATTTAATTTTTTACGACAGCTTCTTCACTTTTTAGTTCATGATATTTATTTCCAATATACAATATTACGATAGATTGGATCAATTTAAATAAATTATATGCTGTTTTTCCGTCGCAATTTCCGAGTGAGAATTGTCTCTCCCTTCAGTCTTTTATTTCTCGAATGGAAAAATCCCGTCGGCGTCGCGAGTCCTTCATCGATGTTCAGGGAAAAGCTCCCTAGCGGTAACTCCATAACGGTGAATCGTGGCCAACAGTGCAGTGCAGCGCGTTTCCTCTGTTGTATGCAAATGCAACCGGATGGCGTCAGCGCGTGCCGCGCATTAACAATGCTAGTTGACCTTGCGCGATCGATCGCGCTGCTAATCCGAGGCTCCCCGACGTTTGCTCGCTCGCTCATTCGCTCGTGCGAATTTTCCAATGCAAATGTAACGCGACGGTGTCGCAAAAGGATGCAATGCGGAAGTACTTTATTTTTCCCACGGAAATTGAATTGACGGGAAACGCAAAACGAAAACCAGTGCTACTGCGCGCTACCGACGACACGTAGCGTCGCGTCACTTCAATGCCGTCGAGACTCACGAGACGCGGAAATGCGTGTATTTTGATAAAGGCGTCTCTCTAATCGTTCATTTATTTCTGGAAATTCTTCCGCTCGCTTTGCGAAATTCTCCGCTCTGGAAACCGAGCGAATCACTGTTGAACGGTATTGGGATATATTTCGAGATGTTTTCGAGCAGATACGCTTTTAGATTCGCCACGACGAATCCGACGAAAATCCCGTGATTTGCATTCATCCTATACACGAGAGACGCTCGCAATCTCCTCTCGACGAATAAAACGCGAGCCATTAAAGTTGAAAGCGCTTCTTCGAAATATAATTGATGGAACGAGAATTATTAAATATTTCTTTGAAAGCTAAGGTTTAAAATCGGAAGAATCAAAATTGCTACAACTTAGATAAATTCAAATTTTGATGCTACAGAGATACGAAAATAATGTTCATTTTTATTCACGACAATTTGAGACAATTGATGCATACGTTTCTCCGTATATGCACCATTGAAAAAATGGAACACATTACAGAGAGATGTTCGTATGTCTTACGTTACGCTCTGTCAAATGCGCAAAACTTGTTAGCGTCGCGGATAAACACGGCGACAATCCTGTTGAGGCGATTTCGAAAAAGTATCTCAATCACGGACGATTTGCTCCGCGCTCGAGGAAGTCGTCTGAAAACACAATATCAGATATTCAAGAAGTCTTGTTACAACGACGCGGATATATTGCGCTCTCTTTGTGTGAGGAGGGATCTGTAGTATTAAGTCAATACCATTTTCGTGATTATTCAATACGAACAAAAAAATTAATCAAATTTAATCAAATTAATTTGTCAAACAAAATTTATTTTTGTTCGAGGAAAAAAAAATTAATCTCTTCTGAAATAGAATTCATGTTCTGCTTAGCGAAAAGATATTAATAGAGAAACATTTTTAAGATTAAACATTTGCTGTTCGTTAAAATGTGTTTTCACATATATCGCAAAACGGGTTGCAATTAAAGCCACGTCGCGTTTAAGGAGAAATAATTGTCCCGAGCAAGTCGCGTTACAAAACGGGGAAGGATCGATGCGCTCCGCGCTCGAATTTTTTTCAACGACCGCGAAAGATATCATATTGATTTCTGGAAGCTGTGTGGACCCTCGGTCTCCGTTGGCCGGGAACGATCTCTTGCCCGGTCCCCGCCCATCGAAACCCCAGGAAAATTCTGCTCGTTCGCCATATTCTCTCGTTCTCCTCCCCCTCGCCCCTCGAATGCTTTTCCTAACACCGAGCAGTTGAGCTCTAATTGCGTTTCCCGCCTAGCTCGGTCCCTCGATCCTTCCGCTACAGTCATTCCTCTTCAAGTACTCGGACCGGAGCCTTTTGTATACACACGTACGTACACGCGCGCGGCGCTACTCGCAATCCCGGAATTCCTTGCCGAGGGGATGTTGCGACAGGATCCGCTCGATCGGACGCATCCAATACACCCCTGTGCTGAAAGCAATGGTCCGCGACTGGATTTTCTCTCGGAGGCAATTCAAAGATCCGAGCCGAACTAGGTGCGCGAGAGAGTGAGTGCTATCGATTCGAATACCCGGCATACAAGGTTTAGCGATTCCCATAAAGAGGATAAACGTGAAAAAGCTTAACCCATTAGCTGCCACCGTTTGCGTTTAAGGATCAGCGTCCTTGATCGTTGATCGACTATGAGCTTGCCGGGGAACTGCTACATGACAATTTATACACAGATGAAAAAAGTTTGCCGACGGAAAAAAAATTAATTTGCGTAGCGTACTGTAGCAAGTTTTATGAATCGGATAGCTGAAAGACTTGTTTTAAGAATACTAATTTTATTTACTGAAAATATTACTTTGCGCTATAACGAAAAATTGATTTTAATTCTACCATCAAAACGTATTTGCAGAGGATAGATTATTTTGCTGTAGCAGTAAATTAAATTTGTTTTTGCACAGCAATTTCGTCCTTCCGCAAAATAATCCACTCAGATTTTTCTCTAATATTAAGTAATTGGTTGTAGTAGCAAAGTTTGTTCGCTTTCATATTGAATATGCAGCAGCAGCGACGGTTTTGCTGTGACAGCAAAATTATTTTTCTCCGTACAGATTAAAACGGAATTAGCAAATATTTGTACGCCGCGCAAGATTCGGTTGACTTGTGATTGATAATTGTTGGTTTTTCCTAAAACAGATCCTTTTCATTTTCAATTCTTTATTGGGTTAGAGCCGCTTTTTAATCAGACTTTTCTCGGGCGCGGACATGCGCGAGAATCAATCTCGAAATCGCTGAGTCTTAATCTTTTTCGCAATGGTGAGAAACCGCAGCGAGCGAGCGGGGCGATTGCGCCGGCTTCTTCCCCCTTTTTTATACGCTTTTTCCTTCGCGCCTATCGATCTCGTCTTTCTCGCTTGCGAGTCTTTACGCCCCGCCAATCCCGTTCGTGTTTCCGATCTTCTCACCCTCTTTGCGAACGCGGCAAGAACCGCGGGTTTCGCCCGGAATTGCTACTGCGTCCCTCTCTCTCGTAAGACCGCCCCACAGACTCGACATACAGATCTCCTTAATTGATTTAAGAAATAAATCACCCGGCTGAGTGCCGGGCGAATGGACAAACCGTACGTGCCTTCGATTTGTTCTTGCTGCCGCTTCCGCTTTTCTTTTCCGGAGACAAATCGCGCCCCGGTAAGCGTTTTACAGAATAAATTAGTATTGGTAGAGAGGGCGTCGCTCCTTTTTATCTCTCTTTATTGTCGTACATTGATTACACCGGCTTTTTCGTATTACGATTCTAACGGGATACAGAATTGGTACAGCGGACAGCTGTTCTTGAAAGCGGACAGATATTCTCCGCCAGTAACTGTGAAGTTAATCTTCGTTTCTCGGTTTAGGTCCACTCGATAAATATTTTTACATTTAACTTTTTTGATTAATATTTTTTCCTTTAGGAATTTCCATAAAACCATCGCATTGATTATATTTAGAATAGCGAAAATATAAAATTTTGTGTTAAAAATAAATTAAAATTTGCGATACAAAAATAGCGGTGGATAATCCACGCAAGGCTATCCGTGTAGCCTAAGCGGTTTCCTGTTAATTAATACTTTACAAGAGGTTCAGAAATGGCTGTGCTAAGAGTAGGCCCGATTCCGGCTATACGGCCACTTTGGCTTCGAGATGATCCGGCAACCGCGCTATCTCGCTCCGTCTCCGGCGGCCAGTTTACTTGTTATGAAAGTTTAAATTAATTTCGAGGTAATTTCCGTGCGGTAATGGCGCGCGCCGCGCGTACGATGGAGACCGCAGGAGGTCCCAGTCTTCCCGAAGGCGGCCCGCCGCCTCCGTCTTATCGCTGGAAAAACAATCGAGTCCGTTCCTCCACCCTATATCACGCTCCTGTCAACTGCCGGCGCGGGAGGCCAGGAAATATCGCCCTCGTGGTCCGACTCATACCCGTAGAAACTTTTCTGTGGCACCTGCGCCCCCGGGGGCTGATCAAGTTCGATGCCCGGCGAGTTACGGGGCACACCTGCCGCGCATTCGACATTGCGATTCCGCAAGTAATAACTAGGGATTGGATTATTTAAATAATTTAATGTCGGACTATGCAAAAGGTGAAAGGAAGATACAAAAGTAAGAAACACAGGATTGTCACTTTGATATTTTTAGAAAAATATTAGTGACTTAATAGCGATAGAAAAGTATTCGTCGCATATTGAAGCACTGTTAATGGCAAAGTTTTTTTTATAAATATTATAATGTTAACTCTCTTAGTCTCTTATTCTATCATTTAAAGGTTATTATTTTGCTTAAATGAGTTTTTGAGTTTCGAATAGAAGTTATGAAAAAATTAGAATATTCTTATCCATGATGATGGCCGTGTCATATCTTTTACGGCGAGGCATGATATCGATTACGAAACTTGGAAGGTAACGTGTCCATTACGGGTGGCGTAGTAAATCGGGGAGCAATCCTGCACACTTTAAATTCTCTCCACCACGGGAATAATCGAACTCGTGCTTTCGATGGAAACGAGCGTCCTCGTGCAGCTCCAGCAAGCATAATAAATATTATTTCAGAATGGCCGCCGGCGAATTATATTTAAGTATGACCGCAGAGTAAAGCCGATTTCACACGGATAAAGTGGCGTATCATAAATTTATTATAGAAAATAGATCAGTGATTCGTAATCCTTTCAGCAGCTAGTACACTCTTGTGATTTTCCAGATCTTTCTCACTAAATTCTATTGAATCTACATAAAAGTGTCATCTAAATAATAAACAATAAAAAAAGAAAATTATGAAAATCATCAATAATTGACTATTGCAGTTTGATAATAATTTATAACTACATAATATAATCAGAAACTAGTGTAGTATCATATGTTAATTTTTAGATAATCTTTAGTTATTTCATAATCTATAAATATTACAAAGATTGAACAGTTTCATTGCTGATCGATAAATTTTATTGGTTGATTTATTTTGCGGTTGATTCGTGTGAAACTGGCATAACTGCCGATTCAGTTTCGCCGCGATTCCAAGTTGAAATTGCTCGGTGCGAGAGCTGAGGGAGAGCTGTCGCAATGAGCGGACGTGTTCGAGGTGTGCACGGGGCGCAAGATATCGAGCGATATCGTTTCCATGTAATAGGCAATACGTTATTGAGGCTCGGCACCGGCCTCGAAATATACTCGTATTCCCATGTTAATACGGATTATCGAGCCGACCCGTTCGCGGTTAGTACAAATGCTAAAGTTCGTGGAACACTACCGCGTGACTGCGTCGTGAGACCGGCGGGCATCGTTGCACTTTTGCCATCAATTGATCCGATCAGCCGACCGATCGACCGTTTCGTCACGCTGCTCGCTCTCGGTGATCGGTCCGATATTGTTACACATGTCATCACTTTTCGTCATACCATAAATGCACCGAGAGCTTTCTATCTGCGAAACTTAAATGTTTCTCTCGTTGGGTTTCAATATAAAAAAAATTATTTTTTCCCTCATAACTTTCAACGTCGACACATTAATTAGGAATTCATTAAAATATATATTTTATGATTAAAGAAAAATATTTTTAGCAATTGAACATAAATCGAGCCAATTAATTTTACACAATAAGTATGAAATTTTTTGATGTTTCAAATAATTATCATGCGTGAAAACACGCTATAACTATTTGTTACCATCTCGCGTATTGTCCTCCTCCAGTCGGCCTCACGAAAAACTTTCTCGAAGAGAAGAGAGGGAAGGGAGGGGGAGAAATAATCGTGCTCTGTGCGGGAGAGAAGAGAATTGAAGCGACATCCGGGCGACGACGAACGCTGGTAGAATAGGAATGGTAGAATAAAACGAGCTTGTACGCGAGATCAAGGTCACTGGCGGCGAACGGAGCCACACACAATTAGCCAGCCTCGTAGACTCGATTAGCCAGCCGGCGGAAGCGCTCTGGACCGGCGAATCTACGCGTATAACGGGCCGAAGGATATACAGGCACCGTAAGCACTATACTTAGGCGGATAACCGAGTGCTCGTGTCCATTAACGTCTCTACCGCTAGCCGCTGATACTTTCCGAGATACTTTTCCGCCTTTCCCACTCCCGCTTCTTTTGCACGTGACCTTAGGACAGATGGAGAGAGAGAGAGAGAGAGAGAGAGAGAGAGAGAGAGAGAGAGAGAGAGAGGCGAATTTATCCTAGATTATTACGGTACTGACTTCTGTTGAATATTCGCCGCTTACGTCTCTACGATCCTTTTGCACCGGAGAACTTTGACCTCACACGCCGCTGTAGAGCAGCATTTGAAAGTTCTATCCCTGCACTTTCAAGAACGGTAAATAAATACGGCATAAATAAGCTCACGTTCGGATCTTTTCGTGTCTTGTATTCACGTATGGAGAAATAGATTTTGCGGATTTGTACTTTTAGTTTTATTTCAATTTTATTCACAGTATCGTGAAAATTGGTAAGTTTTTCTTATACTTTTATAGATGAATAAGTAAACTTGAATATCCGTTACATAAAAATCAGCAAGCCAAATAGGAAAGTAATCTCTTCTTATAGAGGAAAATAAATGTATTGTTAAGAATAATAATCGTTATATATGCCTAAGCAAGTGCATAAAACGATCATTATCAGTTGCGTCAAATATCGTCGACGAGCAACGCGGCGGTACTTGATTTACACCTTTATCGTTTACTCTTACTACTTGCCGGAACTGGTTTTTCCGCGTAAGTAAAAGCGACGATATACAAGCGAGGCGGCTTTTGCTGAACACATTGAGACTATCTCTCTTTCTCTCTCTCTCTCTCTCTCTCTCTCTCTCTCTCTCTTTCTCTCGTGGCGTGATAGTAATAGCATAGCAGAGAGTCGAGAAATCGTAATCCTACTACCGGTCACGAGGATTCCGCAGGAAGTCCGTGCTCTTGTGCCTCGAGGATCAAGGCTTTGTCCGGCGAATAATGGCGAGGCAAACAGGAGGCATTCGTCGGAATTAAAACGTGAGCTTTCGGTGGTCTCGGTCGAAGAGGCCTGCTGTATTAAAGATCCTTCTCTCTCTTCACAATCTTCTCTCGTCGAAAAAAGTTGCGAAAAATCTGTCGAATAATATAACGCGGCGGTGCATGAAAATATCGAGCAAAAATAAAGGCCAAGCAATTTTTCATTCATTGCTTACATAATTCTATTTCATTATTATTTATCAATTTTTCTTGATATTTTCTTTCACAGAATTTAGAGTAAAAATCAGAATTTAGAGTAAAAAATAGAGTTATTAAATAACACGCAATGTCTATTGCGATCCGCAATGAATTGCTTTTTGCAATTTGATCAAACTATTCAAAGAAATTTCAATCAGGTATATCGATCATTATATTAATCACAATTTAGCCGAAAATAACTAAAAAAAAAAATAAATAAATAAATAAACCACTATCGCAAAAATAATTCGAAGTGCACTCGAAGAGAAGTTGTAACATCAGAAATAAGTCAGAACAGTTTGTCTTAATCTAAGGATATCTAGCGCGGCAAAAAAGAGTGCATCCGCGAGCAGTGATCGTTAACTATCCTTAGCACAAAATCTTCTCCATTCCCATTAGTAGGCCCTATCTCTCTCTCTCTCTCTCTCTCTTTCTCTCTCGCTGTCTCCCGCGACCGAAGAACGGGCTAATCTCTCGAGGGGTTAAGCGATCGCTTATAGCGATTTTCCTAACCCTCCTCGCAAGATCCCTCGCGGTCCGACATTCTCTTTCCATCCCCCCGCTCCCTGCCCTCCCTCGACGTGCGAGTCCGTGAGAGCGACGATCTATCACCATCATCTGAGATTGAGACTTTGCGCCTTCGACGAAAACAAACTGCCGCGGCGTACGCCATATTGCCAACTACTTTATATTCTCCGATCCTTTGCCGAGCAACGGAACTAGTCCTCGTCGCGGCGCGTCACGTGCGTGCGTCATTACGCCTTTTCTTTCTCGCGGGGGAAGCGCCGCGACACCTTCTTTACAAATGTATTGAAAATCAACCATCCCTTCTCGTGTGACATATATAATATCGCGATGCTCACGAAAATATCGCGATACGTGTTTCCGCGCCGAGGATGCTAATGCACTCGCAATATAAACGGTGACTGGAAGTACAACGTATTCTTTTAAATGTCTGCAGATTCCGCGGATTCGTGTAGTTTGATGTAGCTGTATAGCTGTCGATGCCGACAGAAACAAATATCGTTTTTATTAGTTCAATTTCTAGTACAATAGCGATCAAAAGGACACGCAGTTACATAGCGGGACACCCTATATGTTTTCGACTGCGGGGAGTCGTCGTGAAAAAATGATCCACGATTTCGATTTAGCAGCCTTACTTATACTCGCGCGTTCCGCAATATGTTGGCGCAGTATAAAAATACAATATATGATGAAAAATGAGGACGATAAATGGCACCTTGTATTTCAATTTTAGATTGTGACGCTAACTTTTTATATTAAAGCAAGTTGTAGGGAGCCTCGAATCATATTTCGCTAAAGCGCGTTTGCGGTAATCCTTGGATGCAAGATATATAAATAGGAATCGTTTCCAGTCTGATAAATTAAACAGCCAGCGAAATTAGCACACGCGTAATGCAGCGAACCTGCCCGTGTTGCCAGTCAATTAATTCAGGGAGCCGCGTTTAATCGTCGGACGAAGAATGTTCCCTCGGCCACGGGAAGCGCGCGAGCAGGGATCCTCGCGAGTATAATTCCGTCCGTAATAAACAGGGACACGCGTCGTTATCGACACGGCGCGATCGTACGAGACGGGACGGAAGAGTGGTTCTCCGGGATCGCGATCGCAAGCGCTCCCTCGTGTGTAATGCATCGGGCGATTTCTTTATTTAAATGTTACGGCCGGCCAACACCGTACATCACCGCGGTCAACTGGAAAAAAGACACGACACGTCGTGCTATTGAATATTATTAGACCGTGGAGGATAAACGCGCAAGTAGACGATTGCATTCGATAGATCCTCATGAGATTATTGCATCTTATGGTCAATTTATGCTATCTGCATAAATATTTCCGCTAGCGAATATCGTGATATAATAAAATAAAATTTTTCCAATAAAATAATCTTTAATTTTTCTTACTTTTTAATCAAATTAGAGGAGGTTTTTAAAAAAATATAAATTTGAATTAACATAATAATAATTAAAATGTTATAAGAATTTTGATCTTTTTGCCTTTAGATTGACAATGAGTTTTTGTTTTATAAAAGAAAATTTAGAGCTTCGTAAATTGTTTTTATATAGAAAACTACGGAAAGTTTTGACCCGGCCGCGGGCTGCCACGCGAGATTGTTCGGAAATTTACGCACAGCGTGGTTAAAACATGGATGACTCACCGGTGAACGACTCCTCTCGAGTGCATGTACTTGAGCGCGGCGACCAGCTGTCTGGCATAGAGCCTGGCCGTGTTCTCGTCCAGTTTACCGGCCGGCTGCTCCTTAATGTGCGTGCACAGGTCGCCACCGGTCGCGAGTTCCGTCACGAGATAGTACACGGATCCGCACTGTAAGCAAGTGTGTAATTAAACCGTTATCGATTTGCATCGATTGCGCGGATACATCGCTGTACGACCCTAAGAGATACAGCAACACGAGAGTTTCGTAATCATCAGATTTTTACATGCTAAATTACTCGGATGTTTTTTGATTAAAATTCCAGAACTCGTATAATTTCATTGTACTTTAATTTTATTGTAAATACAAGAAAACGCATTTTGCGTCAAGCATATTTTATAAGAATTTAAATTTATAAAAATTATATTGAGAATAGCAATAAATATAGTCATGTCTTGGTTTTGAAGAAACTTCTGTTTGCAGGATATAATTAAAATTTACAACTATATACATTTGAATTGTGCAAATGAAAAAAAAGCTTGCACGATTCATGATGTCGCATTATAAATTTAATAACTTAGAACATACACGCGCGCCTTTTCTAATTCTCTTTCCTTCCTTGGTGCAAGTAAATATTTATTGGAATCAAATAAATATTTATTTGGGCTAAGTAAATATTTATTTGATTCAAGTAAATATTTATTTGATTCAAGTAAATATTCACTTGAATCAAAAAAATCATTTACTTGAATGAAGAAAATATTTACTCGGATCAAATAAATATTTAATAATTGATTGATAGAAAGATTTAGAATAAATTATTAGAATTAGGAAATGATAGAAAATAAAAGGGAATATAATTGATTGATAGAAAGATTTAGAATAAATTATTAGAATTAGAAATACAATATATATTATTTGAGAATTTGATCTTTCTCTAATTCTAATAATTATTTCTAAATCTTTCTATGAATCAAATTCTAAAACAATATATAATTTTAATTCTGTATAAATAAATAATTCTCTAATTAAAATAGATACTTACCTCAATGTAATAAATTGTATCCATTTGTTAAACACTTTAAACTTTAATGAATACCACTTTAAACTTAATAAACACCACTTTAAACTTGTTCTGTCAAACGTCACGTTCATAAAGTCATACAGCTTTATGTCAATACCACTTTAAACTTAATAAACACCACTTTAAACTTGAGCTGTCAAACGACACGTACATAAAGTCATACAGCTTTATGTCAAAATACAAGCTGTCAACGCGTACTTCGGGACAGATAAACCGATCGATAACCGTCGCATAGCAACGAAAAGAGGCTTCAAAAGTCAATAACATGCCTTTTTTAAGAGTGGATCCTGCGTAATTTTTTCTCATCTTTTTGTTTCGTGCGGCTTGCTGCCGAATTGCGGCTATATATTAGTCGCCACTCGTGAAAATAGAGCAACAAGCAACGAGCTGTCGGGACCGGTCGTGCGAAATTGATCACGCGCATTTAAAATGCACCGGGAGGCGGAGGCGCGTTACAATTATCGAGAAAGCGTTTCCCGAATTTTGCGCGTGCTCGCGAGACACGAGCATGGACCTCGTCGATTAAGCGATTATCTTAATGCAACGATATGCATGCGGCGACAGCGAGCGAGCATGCGTCAACGCGTGAGTAGCGAATTACGGTCGAAGCGAATTCGTCGCGACTGGCGAATCGGTGTTCTCCAGGCGCCGATGATTATTTAATTCTTTTGGCCTGGCCGCATTGGAGTAGTCCGATTGCTTTAATTATGGATCGTGTGGGTCACACGAGATCCGAATAAATATCGCTTTCGCGCAGCGCGACTGAATGTTAAACAGAAATCAGACGGAACAAGATTCATAACTTGTCTTTTTGCTATTAGTTGCTTCAAGGATTTCATATAGCATTCCTTGCAACAAGATTTTACGAGATAAAATGTAAAACTTGACATGAATCTTTTAAATAAGGAGAAGGAAGAGACTTCTTAAGATGTAAAGTGTGTTGTCATGAACTGGATAGACAATTCATTCGATAGTCAGTTGAACAACCGGTTAGAAAACAAGTCAGAAACATCGTTTCGCCTGATTTAAGCTTTACACAACACGGGACGCGGCGGAAACAGCGCAGGGAAACTTAGCCGATAGAAACTAAATGAAAATTTCTAAGGGGGTTCGGAGACCACTTGCAAAGTCAATTCGCGAGAGACGCACGTCGCCGCTCTATCTCGTTTGGCAAGAATCGCCGTTTCGTTGGCGGGGGATTCGTTGATACGCCCGGCGCTTGCCAACCAAATCAACGTGAGCCGAGGGTTCCCGGATGGGACGTGAGATACACGATTTCGATATATCACCGTGTACGGGTAAAATAGGAACGTAAATTCGGCGTATGCAAACGAGGGAAGGGAAGACACGGCGCGGCGGAAAAGTCGGAGATAGGAAAGGAATGTGGAAGTCATTCCTCCCGAGCGAAACAAGAAGTGTATGGCGGGGTCGTTCTCGTGCCAAAAAGGTGCGTGTGAGTTGTAGAATCCTGTCCTATCCCGAGCGTAATTTAGAACGGACTCTACCCCAGCGCGAATTTAACCTTTGCGTGTTCTATGATTCTGCGATCGCGGGATTTCTGAATCGCTTCCAGCGGTCGCTTAAATCATTGTCCGCTTAAATCAAACTGTCGTTGCAGGTTTTGCGAACAAATTCTCTTATTTTCTCAACACGGTTGCGCGCAATCGTTCTTCTTAATAAAAACGTCGTGCAAAATGCTCCTCCAAATCTCTACGGTATATTATTTATTAAGATAACATCGTGATTCCCCACCGACGCAACTCAAATTCATTATAATAATCGGCTGCTAACGCGGCTGTTGACGCGTTCACTTTTGTAGCGATTTCATCCCTCGAACGAAGGATGGCGTCGTTGGACGCCAATAACAGGCGAGTCTTATTCGGCTCGTAACATCGGTACCGACATAAAATCGCGCGAGTGGCGCATTTACGGCCGCCGTAGGCCAACAGTAATGACCTTAATTGGCGCTTAAAGCGGCTTTCCTCCAATATTCCGAGAATGAGTAACGCGTTGATGACCGGACATGCATCTTCGTAAAAATTGACAGGCACGCGTGCGCGCTTTCTTATTGCATACAGAATGATTCAGAAGTACCACGTAATTTACGAACATATATTGCACACTTTCTTATTACACAACTATAATAATACAATATATAAGTAATTGAGATGTGTGTGGCTTTAATTAGCTCGAATAATTAGTATAGAATAATTTTTTTTTATTTATGCGATTTCGTAACTGTAATTGTATTTGTATGACTCTTGTGATTTTTTGTTGTTGATATGTAATCAAATAATTAATTATAACAGAATTATTCATATAAATCGCGTCCACGCAAATTTTCATGTTAAATCAGAAAGATGTATCGCGTATCACGAGAGCTACATTTTACTAGAATAAATTATTCATAAATATGGAAATGTGAAAACTTGCGGCAGCGCGTTTGACATCAAAATTCGGATGCTATCAATAATTAATACAAGGGAGACTAACCATTTGCATACTCGATTAGCCCCGGTAGCATCGACGATAGTACGATATCGCTGTTTGAAAACGGGGTCGTCATCGCGTTGCTGACGTATGACCTTACAAAAGCTGAGTTGTCTGGAAAACGAATATATTTTACGATCTGCATGCAGGCACAGATGTTCAAGGGATCCAGTGGAATCGGCAGTCGAAATCGCGCATGAATGTCAGCACCCTAGGCGCGGCTTTCCCGTCGTAAAGATTACGACGTGGAAATGAGATATAAGACGACGTCATATATATCCAATTTGGCGACGGCAAGAAAGGCGAGGCGGAGTCTCATCTCGATATTATCATATTTGCCGTCAGGTGCGAGCATTCTCATCGTCGATATCTCTTCTCCCTCGATGGATAGCTTAAATAAAACAAGACGCACTCCTCTATACGTTTTATAAACGCGAAGAAAGTAATACCATCTGCAGACTATAAAATCATTGCCGTCGAGAGAGAAGAATCGAACGACGCAGTCCCCAAACTCGTTTTCTCCATTTATGAAAACTCACAAAAAAAAAACGCCTTTTTAATGGATATTTGCAGAGATTCTGTAGCATATAATGCTCACATTCTTAAATTATTCGAATATAATTTTTGTATATTATCGCATATTGCAAAAAACGTAACTAAAATTGTTTCTGTGTAGAAATTCGTCTGATAATTTTTGTGGATTAACAAGCACGAAGATATGAAAAATCATGATTTTTCACAAATAAAATGTAATGACTCGTGTGAACGAAATGATTCTGGCAATGTATTCAGCTTGAAAAATTTTACGCGTCTCCGAGGACCGTCGACCGACCACCCCAGCTGTCCGTTCATCTCACGCAAATATTTCGCAGAGCACCGAAATTCTCGAATCGCACGGCAACCGCGCGCGCTCGCCGCGTTTCCGTCATATTTTCCTACGTACTTTATCTTTCCCGGCGCGTATACACCCTTGGTCCTCGTAATTCGATCGTGACGAGCGAGCGCGCGGACTAACAAAATTTTCAGAGTAAACGAGATGAGCGACGCTGCGCCGTCGGAGAGCCTCTGATATCGACGTCCCACACATGAATTCAATTACGTCGTACAAGCATACGAGAGTCCTCCCTCCGGCTTTTTTCCTCTCGCCCGCGTGCCCGCGTACGCTTTCGCTGTGCGCGCGTGCTGCATGCGTGTGGAACCGCGGTCCGCGTGTTGGGTCAACGCTCGCGTCCATAGCGGTCGGGTCACGTACGATACAGTGCATTAATGGGTCCCCGGTCCAGGCTACCTCCGTATCGGCGCGGAAAGGATTGCAACTCAAAAAAATAATTTCCGAGTTTACATCCGCGGATTGAAATCGGTATGATTTCGGCGAGATCAATTTCCGATGCTCGTTGTAGGAAAAATATTGAGCCTTCTATCGTCGCGAATAAACACGGAGAACATTTTCGATGCACTCGCCGTGCTGAAATCTGAATTGAAAATCCGAATATCCGTCGAAAATGCAGCAGTTTATTTATATCGCTAATAAGAGCTCGAAAATTGAGATCGTAAGAAATACACAATCATTTTTCGCCCGAGCCCCAAGTTTCTCGCGAAGCGAAACGCTTGAAGGGGTGAAGTGCTCTTCAACTTCGATACGCATCCGAGTTGGTTCATAAATTTAGCTAAATGGCGTGTTTAATTAAATCCAGAAAGATGGATCATCTTTCTCTCGGGTGGCGTTAACAGACTCCGGCATCGCTGAAATTTCGGGACACTCGCGATTTGTCACGGGTTTCTGACGAACGTCATGTACCGGGTGAGAGTGGCGTGACCGAAGAGCAACGTAGAATCTGGAGGGGCAGAGGGGGGGATAGATTTCCCTAGAAGAGGGATCCGCGAGATGGACTAGCATAGCTCCCTCGTTCTCCCGACGAGGAGTGAATAGATCGTTATATAAAAGGGTACATTGGGCGCAGTTGGATCTTGTTGATTGACCGTGGTAAATCGTCTTTGTTATTAAAAATTCGATTAAACTTCCAATGCGGTCAATTGGGGTGAAAAAAGATTTGATCGATCGTCGAAGTTCCGTAAACTTGCATCCTAAGGTACTTCTCACTCACCCGAATGGTCTCGTAGAGTCTCACGATATTCGGATGCTGCAGCATCGACAGCACCTTTGCCTCTCTCGTCAAGTTCTTCATTACGTAATCCTTCTTACCTTGCCCGACGTCTATTATCTTTATGGCCACCTGGAACAAGTGAAGATACATATAATTAATCAAATGCATAACTAATTTCGGTTTTATTGTTATGGAAAAAATGGTGAAAAATATTTTGAACCTCTTCTCTACGCGATTTTAACGCCACTGAGAGAGTTTTAGATGTAAAAAAGCTTTGAGAGACAAATTAAATTAATTAGTTTGTTTATCATTAATGATATTATTATACATTGTATTTGAATTGCGCTCATCTGTGCACTGTGAGACTGCAAATTGTATGTTATGACGCGTACGTTGAAAACTTCTCCGGTAAATTAAGACGTTGCTGGCAGGTGAATAAATAACCGGCATATGGGGCGATGAGAAAAAAATTTCACGTCAATACGGTGCACCTCCGGTTGAATAAACACTTTATTCGCGCGCACGCACGCGGCTTCTTTCTCGCCTCGCGAGAGATATTTCTTCCCGAGCGAAAAAACGCGTGGAGTTTATCCTCGGGGCTCTTAGGGATCAATCGCCCCGCATTCTCTCCTTGAATTGCCGGCACGTCAAACATCTTCCATATGCCTCCTTGAGGAGCAACGAGCCGCTTTTCCACCGTGCGGAGGGCGAAGGTGGGCGAACGAGAGCGAAAGCGAAAGGAGAAGAGTAGGTACGCGCGCGGGAAGAAGGAGAGATACCTTGGGATTCGAATATGTTAAGACAGCCGCGTGTACGAGGGGACGCGTCTTCCACGGTCCCTTGTCTCTTTGATGTGCCGTAAAGAGCCGGAGGCGGTAATTCACGCGAACCTAAGCGATTGAAATGGTGAACCCGCGAACGAGGGTGCGCAAAGGAGGAAACTGTAACGCGCGCCGAACGAATTATATCAATTGACGCGTATGCGTGTGCGTGCTGAATTGCAAATTAACTCGTGAGAACACGTATCGCCCCCGCAAAGGTCTAACGATTGTCGTCTGAGGCTCTCGAAACATGGATGGCGCAAGTATAAAGAATCGAGAATAGCGTACACACACTTTGGATCTCCAAAGATAAAAAATTTACCTTCGATTAAATAGTTGCTAGTAAATTGTTTTCGAAACAGCGAATGAAAATGTGTATGCGATAGAAACAGCGTTAGACGCCGCGGCGCATTTAAGCGCCACTGGTATTTTCGTTCTTCACGCAATAATCCATGAATCGTATCTCTCAAGATGGAATTTTCTACTGCGGTTTATTACGAGGGAACCCGAATCTTGGGTCCTCAAGTTTCCAGGTTGCCCGGCAGCAGCAGGTCGCATATCATTAGTGGCGTCGGTGGCGCCGGCGTTCTTTGATCTTCTCGCTCTTTCCGTAACGAGTGGGAAAGAGAGAGAGTGAGAGAGAGAGAGAGAGAGAGAGAGGGAGGGGCAAGAACGAAGAGGGAGAAAACGGAAGAGAGAAGTAGAGAGGAAGAGGAGTGCCCCTGTTCCGGGATCGTTCGAGTGAAGCGTATAAGAAAGAGAAAGATGGGGAGAATACAAGAAGGTAGAGAAAAAGAGGAGGGAGACCTTGCGCGTTGAGCTCAAGGTATGCCTGACAGCCTCCCCAAATGATTTGTGGCGCTCTTCGTCCAGATACAAGATACTAATTCTTTGGGCGCTGTCAGTCGACCAGCTACCGCGCGCCACTGTCGCTCTCCTTCTCTCTATCTTTCTCTCTCTTCCCTTGAATATCTCCCTCTTTCTCTCTTTCTCGCCTTATCTCTGTTTGCATTATGTTACAACTCAGTCAACTGACGCGCACTTCGTTTTGTCGCTCCATATTACCGTCACTTCTCCCTCTTTAAGCGTTGTAGCACGGTAGATCGATCTTGGCAGTCAAAGATAATGCGCGATAACGCGTCAAAACTGCATGTAAGGATATTTCTAGGATGTTCACAGGGGCTGTCACAATTTTATATGTACCACCATTTCTGCAGAGCCTCTTCCTTTTCATCTGTCTGATCCTTCTTCCTGCATGTGTGTGGCTTATCTCTGTTTGCATTCTGTTACAAGTGAGTCAATTGATTCCCCCCCCCCCCCCCTTTCTTGTTCGCACATTGTAGTTACGAGTTCGATCTTGGGAACGCAATGCGACTCGTCGAAATTGTAGATACGTATATAAGTGCATTTTTACGAGATTTTCCGCGTACAGTTATTTGAATCTCTTCCTGCATCTCTGCGACTCTCTTTATCTCTTCCTTCAGGTTTATCTCTGTTTGTATCATGTTACAACAAATAGTCAACTGACGCACCGCTTTTTACCCTATCACTCCACGTTACCAACTAACGTTACCACGTAATCACGTTACACCGTTGCTTGCTGCAAACTTTCTAAACCGTCGCGGCATGACGGATCGATCCGCGGAATTGAAAGTAAACTGATATCAGTAGTTCGTGCACTTTTAAGCTCTCAGAAAATAGAATATAAGCCACGGACGCAAGCTATCAAAACTTTTATATCATAATCGCCAGTTTTAGTAGCAATAAATTAACATTAATGCGTAAAATACTGAAAGACGGATGCTCAATTGTTATTATATTTTCTCAGTTTTTTTATTGGGCGATAAATTTTCTACGCTACCATCGCCGCATCTTTTACATACCTATATTATACTCCGCCCCATAAATAGTCTATATAATTCTCATGAAATTGCGAAAAATACGACTAGGATAATTTCAAAGAATGTATCGATTTATACAACGGTTATACAACGATTTATACAATGGTTTATATCGATTGATACAACGCAGAATCGTCTTTGAAGCCAGAAGGTCGCGAAGAAACGCGAATAAAGCAGTTCTATTTGCGCGGATGAGAGAGCCGGAGAAACACGGAGTCGCAGAGCCACAATAATGTTTGCGAAGCTACATTAAGGTATTCATTTTAGAGATCGCTTACTAACGAATGTTCTGCGTGGGTCGAGATATACGAGCGAATCGCCGTGCATGCAGCTATACTGGATCTGACCTGTCAAGGTCTTTTGCGCAGGATATAAGCGCGTATTTCGCACTACCAACATGCGTTCATACGAAATATATTCATATATTCATGCGTCTCCATTTCTGTGTTCACAGTACGGCAAGAATATTGCGTTACCTTTTAAATTGTTACGCGTTTATTTATTTAAATATAATTATCTCGTATTTTCGGATTCAGAATGTGAAATATGAATCGCCGAATCGAGAGATTCGAATGATGGAAAGTCGTGATATATCAATCATTCAATTATCAATTAAATTGAAAAATCTGACAAATAGAATTTTATTTAGTCCTAAATAATATTTATATTAATCTATAGCTGTAGTTTTGTATTTGGAATATTGTTGTGATGCAAATGTATTTTTGTTTTACAGATCAATTTTTCTGCTACTTCTGTGCTACGCATCGTCATATTTTTCTTGCGCGATTTTGCCGTCGCAATATAATAAAATCGGGAGTGCCGTTATATCGGGACGCGACTCGCGGTAACGTCGCAGTTTGTACAGTTCAGTTCGCTTGCGACGTCGGGAGTGTCGTTTAAAGTAAGTTGCGCGATTTTCGTATTCGAGTACGCGCGCGAGCAAGGCGCGCGCCGCGTGTGAGTTAGTGTGAGTGTCTCGAAGGACCGCTGAGCGGAAGAAGAGGCTTAGGAGTTATTGGACGACAGGAGAGCGACGATATGGTAAGTAATTTATCGCAGAAAATGCAAACTTCTTCAGCGATGGTGATGGGGCTAGTTTAATATAGATGGCAAGCTATTTTTCATAGATAATTCCGAAGGCTAGGCCCCCCTCTACTAGCAGTTTGCAGGCACAGATACATCCGTATTATTTATGTAGCTCGGAGAGAAGCGCATTTTCGACTTGTGAATCTTTAACCTGCGCCAAACGTTGTTCAATGCGCTTCAAATATTTCATCAGTTTAGATGTATCTTCTCTCGTGTTTTCGGATTGAAAACGTGAAATAATATACGAATTGCTGAATTGAGGGAGCATGAAATGCACGCACTCTCCCCCCCCCCCTCGCGGACGGGGATGGCGGGGTCAAAACGTGACTACCGGGTGTCGTCCGGCCGTTATCATAAACGAGCTGCCAATCGACTGAGCTTGCCGCGCGGCCTGCGTATATATCGGGACGGGAGCAGCAGCCAGGCTGCTCTTATAACTCTCGCGCAATTGGAGGGCCGTAATTCGAAGCGAATAATTGACCGAATGGCGCGGCCGGTGGCGGTGTTTCAGAGGTTTACGGCCAGTGGCACGACCTCAATTTCGCTCCGGCAATCTCTGCCCGCCTGCCTGCTTTCCTGCCGCCAAAAAGCCATGACCGCGCAAGAGAGGGCTCTCCCGGCACTCTCCGCGTCATCCTGGCCCAAATCCAAACCATCGATCGCTGACCGCGAACGGTCAGACGATCAACGGACGTGCGGTCCGTCATTAATATGGGGTCCGATGCGATGGATGGATCTCGGTTGAAGCGAAAATTAACCGCGTTAAAGCCAACATCATCGTACTAATATCCATTCGGTAATCTTTACAAGGGTGTGAATAGCTTTCACAATGATAGCGACAAGAATAGTGTTGAGAATTGCTTACATGAAGTCCGATGAATGATCGTAAGAGAAGTCTATGTGTTTAAAAATTAATTTCTCTAACTTTATTTTAGTTCAGAAGTAATCTTTCCTTTGCAAGCATGCGTATAACTTCAGATTTAATCCTCTTTCTTACCGGAAATTTAAATTTATTAAAACAAATATAATTATATAATACGATTTTTCGCTTAATTAATTATCTCGTATAAAATTTATATTAAAAAGTCAATTATTGCATGAGAAAAAATAACTATTCAATTAAGTAAAGAAAAATTATGTAGCTTGTTTTTTGATTATTGCAAAGAGCGCAAATCGTCGAAGGATTTATAGGTCACTGATATAAAGCAAAAAGCGCGTAACTTTAGTGTCGAAGCAGCGTGCACTTTTTAATCCGCTCGCGCGCATTCGGGTGTTAATCTAATCGGGATAAATCGAACTCGTCCATTTCCATTGGACGTTCGCGTACGTTTAATATCCGGCCATTCGTCTGTTGGGGCTCGGGCTCGCGCCCCGAGTCGGGGCTTCGAAATTAAAAACCCGTTCGCATGGTGCGATGGCTTCGAAAAGCTTCATCCGGGCGTGATGTACCTATCTACCTACCTACACCAAGGATGTACTGTACATCCTCGTCTACTCGGGGGAGGCGGAGGAAGCTGGATCGCTATTAGCTGCAGCCGGGAATTCCCCGTTACGCCTCGCCGGTTCCACCTGCCTTAGTGGAGGCGCAAAAAAATTTGGAGTGTACGACCTGAAAAAACCGGGGCGCCTCGCGTCCCTCTTTCTCGTTTGCACGGGCGCCTGTGCAACGAGTGGCATTGTGCATCCTGACGAAACGTCCGACAGATAATCATCCGGGGTTGAAATCACAAACGACTGTATTTTCAAGTCGCGACCCATTGAATGGCAGGCATTTTTTCACATAAGTCTCGTTTGTTCGTGCAGGATATTCCGTGTGTAAACAGAGTCTGCTCTAAAGATAATTTTCTTTTGAAAATTTGCTGTCAGCTTTGTCGTGCTTGTTTGAAAACCTGGTTTTATATTCTATTTTAAATTAAGATATTATTTTTACAATATATATTTTACGAGAAAAGAATGATTTAATTAAAAAACAACTTATACATGACATCATAAACTGGTTTATATGCGCATACTTATAATTCCGCGTAAGAGTAAAATTTAGATCGTTAAAGCTGCGCATCTTCATCTCAAGCACATCAGTCTCGGTTTCTTTTAATACAGTCTTAAAGGTGAACGCCTCTCTTAGAAGAAGATTTAAAGGCACGGGCACGATGGGTTTAGTTACGCGACGGATTGCAAATTTAAGAATTCACACGGCGCGCGACTAGTTTGTTGGAGCGCGTCGCGGCGAAGGCAAATCGAACGAAGACGAGGAAGGGAAGGAAGGAGAGAAAATTGCAGACGAAAAAGGAGAAGAAAAGAAAGAGGTGAATAAAGAACCGAGACCGGTAAGAGGGCATCGGCACGATTAAATTCATTAGGCCGACATTGCAATGGCGCGGACGACGATTCTGTGCGGAATATCAATGAATTCGTGGACACGGCCGTACCTTGTGCTCTCTCCCCCCCCCCCTCTCTCTCTCTCTCTCTCTCTCTCGCTCGAACTCCGCGCGATACATACGGTATTTAGGGTCCGAGCGGTCGACGGGCATAAATCGAGAGATGCCCGATAAAACGGTCGAAAAAATACGAGTTGCACCCAGAATAAATAACGTGTACGAGAGATGCTGCGGTCAAACATGCGGGGGTTATGAATTACAGCTTATAAAAGACACGCCGCGGGGCGACAGGGTAGCGTGTTTCCGAGGGGGTGAACGAGTAGGGAGCGTAGAATAAGGGCGCGGCCAACCTCTCCGTATTTTCGGGAACGAAATTCACTCATCGGAGACGCCAATCGAGGCGGAAATTTACTTTCCCTCCCTCGATAGCGTCTGTCCACCTTCGGCTTTCCCTCCTCACGCTATCAGTCGACCCACTTTCTGACACGCACTCGCCCCTGATGTATTTGTATTACTCTTGCGCGTACACGCCGTTGCAACCTGTACACTATAAGGATTGACACCTTCTGAAAGAGTTCAAGTGAAGAATCGTTAGAATTAGTTTCGAATGATAAACAAAAGAAGTGTGTAGACTTCAGGACTGAAAGACTGCAGAAAGTAACGCTGTCTAAATAATTCAAGTAATTGCTGTTTTCAGCATTATTATTTTTTTATTATTTTTTCAATCAGATAAAAGATGAAAGATAAAAGAGAGAAGCGTTATTTTACTTTTTACCTCAGGTAGCAAAAGCTTTGCAGTCTTAGGTGTATATTTTTGGCTGGGTGCACAAAGATTTGAAACCGGCCTTGGATAATGCGAACGCGGATAAATCGTTACCGGTGAATAGCGTTCACACACATATACTGTAGAGGATGACATCTTTTTTTTTTGTCAACAAGGAGGGTGCGCTTGTCGCGCGAATGAGGATGTGTTGTCGCTAACATCTTTATTCGTGCTCGTAATGCGGATATAACGAACAGGGAACCGGTATACTATTTTGTAAACGGAAGCTAGATTGAATAGCGTAACTGTTCGTTGTCACGAAAAGGATTCGATCGGAGCCGATGATGAATCAAGTCGCGAATAAATCAAGTAAAGAACAAAATACGAGTATCACTGTCGAATCAAATCCAATCTCACGGACTTACGAAGAATTCGGCGCGTTAATGCGTGATGTACGGAAATACTGACGTGTCGAAATACGATCTTAATCCATATTGTGGGTTCGAGGGTTTTCTGCGTTAGATCAGGAATCCGTCTTATTGCCAGAAACAGTGAGAAGCCACAAACTTGCCAGACACGCATCCTTTCAGAGCGTTTGATCTCGATGTATTCTACTAACATCTCTTAAAAAATCGGAGAATAATTGATCATTCGCGTGGATGAATATTTTCGAATAATTTATTATTTATAATATTCGTATTACAGTAGCTGATTAGCTACATTTTCTCTTAACATTATAGAAAAAACGTGCATACTTAAAAAAAGATAGACAAATTTAATAGTTTTCGAACACAGAATGATTCAAAAGGAAAAATCAGAATTGTCGCAACTACGACAAACGTACGCTTTGCTTTCCGCGTCGCGTAATAAAATTAAAAATGACTGCTCGCTACGTGGATTCGTGAGAAGGATATTCGACGAATCGGACAGATACCGCGAAATACACTTTCGATGAGAATCGGATTTCCCGCCGGGCGCGTGGTAGGAACCTAATCCGGTACAACATTTTCCCAGACGGCAAATCTGATTTGCTGTCTTTCCCACCCACTTTCGTCCCCTCCGCCGAAAATCCTCTTTCCGGCGTATATACGCGTGCCCCCTTTGATTTAAAGCAGAGAGGGACGAAAAAAATCGTTTCTGCCTCTGACGTTTTATTCGAAACGCAGATCGACAGCCAGCGAACGCAATAAGAAGGCGCGCAGCTGAGTGCGCTACCGTAAAATAGGATGAACGCACGTCGAGACACTATGTATACCGAGAAATAAAAGAGCGGGATATGAGAATTAAACTGAAAACCCCATGACTCGTGCGCGCCAATTTTCAGATACTGTGAAATCCGCTTTCGCCGATCCCGCAGATACGATAAGTAGATAAGAATTGGCCAGGGTCGCAATCTAATATCAATGTTAGCTTAAAGTCGTATTCTCGAATATTTATAGCTTTAATTATATTGACATAATTTTTACGCAAGAATACACTAAAACAATTGCATAGAGAGATTGATTTCAGATCTACAAGTTTAGACCTAATTCTTTGATTTTGTTAAATGTTATATATATTTAGGAACTTGCGAAGTGCATGTATGATTTATTTCACATTTATAAAATACATTTGCCGCAAAGCATTAAGTACAAACCGGTTTCCGTGTAAAAACGAAGAACGTTATTTTTGATGTGAAAATACGAAAGTAGTCGCTAGCGGTGGGAGCGCATTGAATAACCTCGCCGTTTCATCGGCGTTATTCGAAAATCATAGTGAAACGTATTTCCCGGCGACAAAAAAGACCGCGCGCGCGCGCTTGCGATTCGCCCCATCGTCCGTCCAATTTTCCTGATCAATTTCCGGGCAATCAGCTAAGTGCCTTCATGCTCGTCGCACGGATGCACATGCGCCATGCTAGCTAGGTATGTAGGTAGGTATCGGTATCGACGCGTACGCCAGTGCGTTTAATACAAAGACAGAGAACGAGAGAAAAAGAGAGAGAGAGAGAGAGAGAGAGAGAAAGAGAGAGTACCTGGCTTTTGCGCGGGCTTGTTTATTTTACCTTTTACCCTCGTTAAGCCTCGGGAAGCCTTTGAAAGGCCGTGAGGGGTCGGGCGAGTTCTGTAGGTACTTTGAAAAATGGGGATCAACGCTCAGCCGACACGATAATAACTTCGGGTTGTTGCACCCAAATTTACCTCGCTCGGATGTACCACCGACGCCGATGTAAATATCGTGAATAAAGAAAGAAAGAGAGAAAGAACGCGTTGTGAGTATTGCATGCGAAAGACTGTGTGCGTGCGATGATGTATCTATATTTCGCAAAAGAAATCGCGGCAAATGACAGTTATGCGCGATATCTAAAGAGTTGCCATTTCAGACGCGATAGATCGAGACTCATATAGAAGCCACCAGTGGATTTAAATGAACAATTCTGCGTACTTTTTATACTTCCATATTCTTTAGACAGAAATGCGGGATCCCAAATAAATGTAAAAGGTAATATTTTGCAAGCAGTGAGAATTTTAAGTCGATTAAATTTATTCAAATTATGATAATGTTTATGATAATTCTTTATCGATATGTTTGACACATACTTGTAGAATTAAAATACATACTCATGTTATATATATATATATATATATATATATATATATATATATATAGAATTTTACTAAAATAAAATAAACTTTCTATTGCGGAAAGGCTAAACTCTTGCTAATTTTCTTAGCAAACTTAGTTTCTAACCAAATTAGATTAATAATTAAATTAATCTTTATTATTTTTCGTAAAATTATAAAGAAATTGTTTCCAGAAGAATACAAAATTGACATTGAGTTGCAGATATAAGAGTTGCGGTTTACATCTACGCCCGTCTCGTGTGGAAATCGTTAATTGATAATTACGCATTCAATTATCAATCAGTTATTATCGATTACAAAATCGCGCGTGTTAACGAGGTGACGAATGGAGAGGGGTGGAGGGTGTCATGACATAGGGTCACGAATGCAATATATTACGGAAGCGTGGAAATCTACTCTCGATTGTATCGAATTGAATCACCAGGGACTCCTCCTACGTTCCCGGCCCATCGTTCACGACGACGGTTTCCCCAGGCCATTTCGGATACTTAGCACCCCCTTTTGAAATTTGTCGTTTCTCTCGTAACTAAGAGACTACGACCGACATTTGTCAGGGACAAGGATGGCGATTCGTAAAAAAGAATGCTTCTCGATTAAACGAAACACGCTGAGTGCTAGATGGAATTAAATCGTCCCGAGGCGAGCCTGCGAGTGCTTCGTGAGAATAGCAAAAACAAAATGGATAGCTTTGATGGGTGCCAGAGTAAATTAAAAGATTAAGACTACTTTGAGTTATTACCAAATTAAGCTAACGCGTTGACACGAAAATCATATGTTCAACCAAATTTTATTTAAAAGTTAGTTCCAATTTATCTCACTTATATTTTAATTTTTTTTTTCTATAGAGAAAAAGATAAAGATATTCAAATATTATTGCTACGGAGCGCACTTTCTTTTACTTGGCAAGATATTGAGTGAATTTCCAAATGTCACTATTCTCATTGCTATGTAGATCGATATTTTTAGAGCAAATGTGTAACGTTAACATAAATCTGACACGTGTCCCTGACGATTGCGCGCGGCAAAATTGCATCGTGAGTCACACATGTGGCAAATAGTGCACGTGTTTTCCCGTGAATCGGTATTACTATCGCTCGAACGTGTCAATTTAGTATTAGCGTTTAGTCGGCATGAAATTTTTCTCTTTTTATCCGTAGTACCTCGTCGTCATCGCTGTCACGTAGCCCACACATACTTAATGGTCCGAATTTTCCGTAGCGTCGTAGATTACGGTGGAAGGGCAACTTTTATTGCACGAGACACGGACCTAACGAAACCGTGCGTCCACTTGATTATTCCGCTCACGGATCGCCCTTGATATTATCAAATCCCACTTCTCATAGGCGGGGAGGGGAAAAAGGGCAGGACAGAGACAACGGCGCGGGATACAGTAAATTAATCCGGCAGTTTTAATTTTAACAGACGCGCCGCTCGCGTTACACTTTCCCCGGCGAGCGGTTTGTTATTTTAGATGGTCGCGCTCGCGCGCGCACTGTTTTACATCGTGCGCGATAGCTGGTCCATGAAATACTCTTTAGAAAATGTTGTTGGCACACGTGCTGCGTTTACGACTTGCGTAACCGGCGAAAGTCCGTGCGATCGTATACGTACGAAGTATTAACATGCTGAATTGGTAAGCGATCACCCCTAATCTAAATCATCGTATATCATTATTGATGAATCAAAGTGTTATATTAAACTTTGATTTATAGATGGGCAAAATTTACGCTTCTACATTTAAGAACACTGTGTTATGTAAGATTTCTCTCTTCGTCGAGGCCGAATCATGATTTTTAGATAGAATTAATTGATGCTTCAGTCACGGTAGAATAAATCTTAAATTAGTCCAAGAAGAGGCTATGAAAGTTCCGAATGTTTGGCGTCACCCTGAAGCATCGCGTAAAACTTACTTAGGTCGATCAAGATTTGCGGCTTCGCGATTCTTTGGCTCGTGAATTAGTATTCCGAGGCGTCCACTATCGAAGCTTCTGCTATTTTGTACGAGCCGGAGCCGGTCGAGAAGGCCACGAAATAGGACTCGTAACTGTGATCCGTGGGATGCGAGATACGGCAAAGTGAGACAAGATCGAGATCGAAACGTGGTCTGAGCATGAGAGAGAAAGAAAAGAAAGATGTAGGGGGGAGGGGGGAATGGGAGGGATAAGGACGAAAAAGGACTTTGGGTTTAGGAGTACAGTTGGACGCGGACGTGACGACGATCGGGAGATATCGCAGGCCCAGAGACTATTTTTCTCTGACGCTGCTCCTGCCGGGCGGGCGGAAACATCGACGAGTCGAATGTACAAACGGAATTATTAGAAACGAACGTGATTAGAACGAACGTGATAACAGTGCGTTTCAGCGGGTATGCAAAGGACGAGCAAGGCGGAGTCGTTGCTCGTCGGGGCAAAGAGGGAGAGAGAAACAACCCTCGAGCACGGAATCTCGCGATACGCGTATTTCTGGAAAGGAGAGAATCGATCGACGAATCGGCCGGACACGCAGCCCGGCCACAGGGCCGGTTTGAAGACCAATGAAATAACGACGAACCTTTCCAGAAAAGTTATAACTCAAAACGGTGTATTTTATAATATAAATTATAATATGGATAATAGTTGCACAGAGGTGATAAAGCAAAATTTACTTTGCAAAATCAAATTTAGCTGGTAATGTTTAAAGATTTAAAATTTTAACTTAATGTTGTAATTTAGACGCTCTGGCAATGTCGCTTAATAAAAAAGCAAACATGAAAATAAAATGCAAATTGCAAACATAAATAAAAATTGATAACGCTATAATAGTGACAAAAATTTCTTCAATCGGGACGAAGATATACAGCCGCCGACCCTGTATCACCTTAACAGACGTTAAAATCTCGTTAATGGTTTCGCTTCGTACGCTCGAACTGCAAAACTCTCTCTCTTTCTCTCTCTCTCTTTTTCTCTCTCGAAATTCCCTAATTGAAGAAAAACGCGAGATCAGAGGTAGATCGGACCGTTTGTATGCAACTTCGCCGTAAGTTTGCCTCGCGTAAGGATTCGTAATTGCCGTTCGCGTCGACCCTGAGAAATGGTGAGACAGAACGACGGGCGAATGGAAGGAAACACGCGTAACAGGAAGAACGAGTGCGAAGGTTTCAGCTTGGAGATATTTGCAGTCTATCAAATTGACCACAAGTTGATTCGCAACATGATCAGAAATGTATTCAATTTTATTTCTCTCAATGTTTCAATTTTATTAAATTATTCAACGCCTAAATTATTATGAATATAAAACACTTTTTACTTTGATTATACAAAATTTCAAAATATACTTTCTTAAATATAATTGAAAAAGTAACAAACGAGAATGTAATGAGAAACAAGAAAATCAGGTTTAATATTTTAAATATGTAAGAATGATTAAACAGACTGTAATTTTAACGAAAAACAAAATTCGCAAAGCATGAAATATTATTCATTGCAAAAAGTATTTTTATTCATAACGAGAATTTTTGATCAGACTTTTATTTGCACTTTACATAATTCTGTAGTATTATTTGGAAAATGTTGAGCCAACAATTTAAATGTTAGCATAATAGCTTCAAGTGGTTTTTAAATATTCTTTATTTAGTCGGTTTCCTTCCAGCTGGTATAAAAACATTTCACGCCTGCAAGTGCTATGGTATACACTGCTTTTATGAGAAATATTCGTTAGCGGTGACTCCTACACGGTCTATAAAGTCACCGTCATACATCTGCGTTCGTAGAGACGGAGACTCGCGTTCGCAGACGTACTTAATGAAGATAATCTGGCGCAGGATAATGCGGAATTATGTGAGCTGAGAATCTTTCGCGTGCTCGCGGTTCAAGCCATTCATATTTAAAATTTATGTCGCTCGCGATATTATTTTTCTTCAATAATGTCATTCTGCTCTGGGAAGCGCCGCACGCGGCGAAGCTGTGAGAAATTCGAATCAGGAAGGATAGATGAATCAGCAAAAGTGCACAATTAAATATACTTTTTTTTTTTAATTTTATAATTAGAATAATTTTTGTTTATGTACAAACATTCTGCGAAACCTGTTCATCCAATATTTTAAACGCGAAGTTTCGAAGACCCGCATTGACACGCTTTCAACTGTTAGCCGCCTTGCGATCTCTCAGCCCCATTTCTCTCATTACCCTCTGGGCTTTTACTTATTAGTCTACCAACTATCTCCCTCAATGACACCGAACCGACGCAGAAGGTTTGTGTTCTCTTTCAAACCACTCTCTGTACATGGTGTCACACGATACCGCGTGTATACACTGCTACTCCCCCTTCACAACACAAGCATCGTGGCGGATAATACGAATCTCGCACGCACGCACGCGGGCACGCACGATCCGGCCTTATCTCTCTCTCTCTCTCTCTCTTCCTCGCTCTCGTATAAGCTCTGTATGTGTGTGTGCATTTGGGAGTGCCGACCGTGACGGATGAGTGCGGCCGAGCTTCGGACAGGACGCCGTGCTCAGGCTCCCGAGGGATCTCCAGCGCGAGATTGATGCGTTATGGGAGGCGATCGCAGCGCAACCCATGCATTGGCAATGACGGCCTCGCTTCGCCACTGTTCCTCCTCCTTCTCTCCTGTTCTTTTCTGAATTCCATCTATCCGCAGGTTCTTAGGAGATATTCTCGACATTCTCCGCAAGTCGATCGAATATTGACGATGTTTTCATCCGTGCTCGAAGATGCATCTTGAACGATAATCTTGCTCCCACTGAGACTCGAATCAATACTAGCGGATTAAGTAGATTTTACAAAATTATCTAATTCTCTAATTTGTCTTTTACATTCTGCAATGTGTTTAGATACAATAATTATTCTTTTCATTGATAAGTGATTTTGTGTTAATTTGACGCTCTATGAAGATCTGCTTTTTATAAACAAAAAAATATAAAGAAATAATTTTTTTCGTATTACACTCTACATGTCAGATATATACATAGCCGTGTCGTCATGAGGAAAACTGCGGCGTTTTATTTTAACGCGCAATTATATACCTTTCTATGTCAGCAAGCGTGTAATATGCGGTCGTTAGAACAAAATTAAGTTAGCTTTCAAAAATCAGCGAACGACAGGCTTACGCAGTTCTTTCATCACCGACGAAAAGGGTGAGAAAATCTTGATGTTGCTCACCAAAATAGACGAGGCGAGGAGCGGAGTTCGCCAAAGCTCAGCACGAGAAAAGATTCCAGCGAATAAAAAAAGCGCAAAGAAAAGTGAAGACGCTTTCCCTATTAGCAATTAGATACTAACTGTTCACTGAATAAATATCAATTACGGATAATGGTGCGGTATGTCTGTTTCGTTAATTGGAATCGTGATAAAAATGCGTGGGCTCGGGAGCCTGCGAATCGGGACGATTATAGCGATCGCTTCATTAGACGCCGGGCCGGTGAAGGCAAAGCTCGGCGCGGCCGGGCATAAATCTCGATGATAACTCGTCTCGAAGGCATCGTATCTTCGCCATTTCAGCGTCGAAGAAGAAGGCAGGAGAGTGGCTTCCGCCGCGAAACCGGCCTGCAATCAGATAGCGAACAGAAACGAACGTTCACGAGGATATAGAATGGACTTTCGACACCCCGCGGTTCTTCGTTTCCTTATTCGTGGCGCGAGACACTTGCGGCAAACGCGGAATCCGAGCTGCCGCGTTTACATCGGCTGCCTGGGAATAATTTACCTTTAGAAGGCGACATGAAGCGGATATCGTGACTTTATGCGCAATTATAAAATTCTGCTAATTATACGTTTATCAGAGATACATTATACTTACAGAAGATATATTATAATATGAGCGACCGTGAGATTGTCGCATGCACAGTATAGTATTCTATTTGTAATTTTTATCTTTAAGTCGAGGCTCTTCACGTAGAGCGTAGATCATCTTTGTTCTACATAGATCAATCGTAAGTTTCGGCAATTTCCAAGATTCGTTTAATTGCTGTAGAAATGTTGCAAATAAATAATTGCGAGTTTAATCATTCAAATGCGTTTGACAAAGAGAAATAACAATACTTCATATGATAACAGTAAATGCATAAAATTTATTTATGATTTAAAACGACTTGAGAAATGAAAAGAAAAAAGTAAATTCCTCGAAATGCAATAGAGTATCATACCGTATTTTTCACATAGATAGCTAGCCTTGCGTCACGCGTAATTATCGATTGCAATGTTTCTCGCACTGTTTATGCTACTTAACATTCTACATGTTTAAACGGTTTACCGCGCGCGATCTTAAGAAGATATCTCGAAGTGTAATAAATTGATTTATCTATCCATCTATCTGCGCGTAGCGGATCGTTGCGCGCACGTTTACCTTTTGCATTATGTATCGCGCGAACGCGGATTATATTTCAGTGTTAGTATGTGTAGACGAGTAAAGTTATTGCCGTGTGTGCTCTTTACTGACGCGGCGGGTCTCCTCCCCTCTCGATTGTATGCTAAGGTCCTTCGCGACGCGTGGTCTTGTCGCTACCGGTAGCAGAACGGTGTTCTCTTCGAGCAGAACACGGGCCACTCGCCTTGTATCGAGTGTGTCAAACGTCTCTGTTCCTCGATTTATCAAAGAAAAATTGCGTGCCTAATCGAAACAGTTGCTGGGAAATAAGAAAGTCGCTCTATTTGTCAACAATAATTGAGATTCGCGAATATCCACGAAGATTAGGTTTGTTATAGATTGTTGCAGACTTTATCTGCGTCGTCACGTGTGACGAACGAGAAGTAAAAAGAAACGAAACCCATGTATGTTTCTTGAAGATTGAGAACCAATGTCGCAGTGCAATCTCTCTATGGAATCTCAGAATTCAGGGACCGTAGGCGCATTTCGGTCTAAATGTATTCGGTTATCGAGCGTTGTTCCACTTCGATAAGGGTGGATCTGAAAGGGCTGACAAGGGTTGTGACGAATGCGCGGCGCTCTCGGGGAATTTGCTTTAAAGGGCAATTTTATTCATCTCTAAGCAAAGAAAGATAGTCGAGAGGTCGGGAGATCTCGCGTGTTCGAGGACGAATCCCTTGAGGCTACCTTAATGCGATGTGCCTCGAGATAAGTATATGTCTTTTCACGGCGCAACCTGCGAGAGAAGGTCCACCTCGCGTTAAACTGTCACGAAAATAGGATGACCAATGTGTCGTGGCGGTGATCTATCAGTGTTGACTCACAAAATTGATTGGCATCTTTCGAGGATCAACACGTCCCGCTGGCAAAGATTCATGTGATAAGACAAATGCACCAATGAATGATTTTTAAATAATATTGCTGAAAAATTTAACTTTTTGCTAAATCAAAAATCAAACTTTTTCTCATATATCTTTAGATGCCAATTTATGATAGAATTTTTCCAATGCTTTACACGTTCCATTTAGAGCTAATAATAAAAAAGATTATTTTAAAATTAACGAAATTAATTATCAATTATTAATTTTAATAAATAGGTATTGGAATTTATAATAATTATGTAATAATTAAGAACTGACAGTATCCGACATCTTTATGTTCGAAAAAAATGTAATTTAAAAATTAATTTTTTTTAACGAGATAACAATTATTCTAAGCGAAAGAGTACATTAAAAAATAATTATGTAAAATATTCCAAAAAAATTGCTCGTCGAATCGCATCCTTACAGAGCAGGGGCCTCTGACATTTGGTTCACGTTGAGAAAGGTGCGCCACGGCGTAAAACACGAAAACGCAGGGTATGCGGCGGACCAGCGCGGGAGATGATTTGATGCCGATTGCGAGGAATCGATGATTTATAAGGTTACCGGGAGTAAATCAAGCGCGCTTGGCTTTTGATATTTTGCTATCCGCAAATCGAGCCCGTGCGTCCTTATTGCCGAGAGATGTAATTCGCTATGGTTCGCGTCGCGGCTCGCTCAAGCATAGTATGAGTTATAAATCCGAGAGTGGATTTTGAAACGAAGGAGATGCGGCGAGATCCTCGGCCGACCGAGGCACGAAGTAGGTATCTGTTTCCAGTCGCGATACGGATCAGTGAACGTCCATGAAAAATCATCGCTAATACGGTTATCTTTGTAATACTCGAAGGAGTGAATCATAAATAATAGAATCAATCTTGATTTTTAATCCGCAGATCTTGCGTTCGATCTGCCCATCATAAGATCTTGGCAAATATGAATGTTGTTTTTTTTATATTGGAATGTCAGAGTTGAAAAGCTCGTTCTTGAATCTTCAAAATATGAATTTCAGACTTCGAATGGCTCTCTGATTCTCTGATTGATGAAAAATCTTTGCAACTACAAATAGTGGTATAGATCGGGGCTCTTGAAGAACTTTTGCTATATGATTTTATTCTCAGATTTCGCACGCGTGTGATTGTGCATCGATTTGCATTTTGACGTACTAAAGCGACACAAAAAGATAGGCATTATTAAGCGATCGCCTTGTCCGATTTACATAAATCGGCGTGCGAAGTAACGATAGACTAGATCGTGACGATCGGATGAATGGATCGACGAGCAGATACGCAAAGAAGATACCGAGTTTATGTATATCGGTGCAACGTTGTATCGCTTCGAAGGCCATTTATCATAGTTAGAAGGCGGTTAACGAGTGACAGATTGGATCGGTCTGGCTATTATTCAACGATCGTCCGTGCATATAGCGATTTATCTCGTCCGAGAGATGAGCCACGACACGTAAAGGTAACGTATGAATGCGCCGCGTAAAGATCGTGTCGCTCGAAATCGCTCGTGTCCTCGCTGCAAAAGTACACCAACATGACTACATGAGTCATCGCGCGTTCTGTACGCTCTTCGATCGTGATCGACACTTGACAAATATTTTAACCCACCGATTTATTGGCGTCGCCATTGACCGCTGTCGGACCGGTCGTTGGAACATTAAATATATTATCTCGAATCTTGTAATGCGAGGTGCAGCGTGATAAATATCTGTCTCTATTTATACGGGAATCTTCTGAAATTGATTATGCGCGGAGGATCGTCGAGGCGACTTATTGAGATTCTATTTCGTAATGATATGTAAAAATTCATAAAGCCCGATTGCTTATGTAATGAATTTCTTTAAATAACATAGTTGAAGTTGACTATATTTTTAAGATTGTAACATACAAATCTCAATGCCATATTTAATTTGAGAAAGAGTTATCTGAATAATGATATAAAACTTATTAGAATTATTTAAAATTTACTATATAAAATTCTATTTTTGCAAATAATAATGAAGAATATTATGCAAAATATTAAAATATTATACTGTCAAAGTTAGGTAAATTGTCTTTTTCTAAGATTAATATTTTCTGAAACTAATATCTTTTTTTCTGGGATTATAATTGTCACTTGTGTTCACGGGAGATAAATTCGACATGGGATTTAATCTAGTGTGGTGACTGTAGATTACATTGTACATTTCGCGTGATGGGGCCATTCGTCGGATACGAGTTTCAAGTCCGTTGACGAGACCACCTTCAAAATCACGTCGACCTTTCGCTCCAGTGCCGATACAATGACGAGGTCACGTGCATTAGCATCCCCTCGAGAATCGCCACGTGGCGCCGTCGGTGAGCACACGTGTCGCGTCAACCGACACCTTTCGTCCTTCATGGGAAACTCCGTTCGTGCCGCAGCAGCATCGTTAAGATCATTAAGCGCGTTCTTCATTTTCTTATTATTGCGGCTTTCGAGTTTCGTTCACGCCCCCGCGATTATTCCTGCGGAATAGGCCCCGATGTGTGTTAGGTGCAAACGATGGATGTAAAACTACTTATTTCTCAATTAGCCAGACGATTAATCAAGGCCGCGGGTTCTCGACTTAGATGGAGGGATGATCGTCTAGCCCATTTTAACGGAGATTAAAGGGTGGCCGAGGGTCGCCTTCACGGACACGTTGATCCCTACATCGTACTCTAAAGTTTTTCAAACTCAAAGAAACATAGTGCACGCGTCAAGGGATTCACGACGTTGTTAATGAGCTCGCTCGAAAGTAGAAAAAAGCGTGTTAAAAATAAAAATATCAAAAACAGCTACTTTCCTTCATCTTTGATTTACATAAAAAGATGCAGAGATAAAAAATTTTCACATTTACATAGTTTAAATATTCATCGAGAAATAAATATTAATTATATATATTATTTGTCAAAATTAATGTAACATTAAAATCGGGTAAGACAGATAATAATAGTTAGTCTGCCAGCTAGCAATTTTGTTGTGATATCGAGAAGCATGTCGAGTTATTGATTCCGACAGATTTCCGGAAGCTTAATCAGTCAATTATTTTCCCAATAACGGAATTTTTCGTGTCAAGGTACAGGGATGAGTCTGAGTGGATGAGATATTATCTTTCCAGGAAGGTTATTTGTCGAAAATATCTTCTTTTATGGATTTTCCCTTTTGTATCGTTTCAATCGCAACTTTTATTACAGGAACATAGATTTTATTGCGGACACCTTCCGCTTCTTAATTAATCAGAAGCCAAATTAAAAATAGGAAATATAAATACACACTTGTTTATTTTGAAAATAAAAAATTTAATTAATTCTAATTTGGAGTATAACACAGTATCCAATTAAAGTTAATGTAATGAATATATTAGTTTTAATGGTTAGTAGTTTAATATTTATAGCTATAAATGGACATCTGCTAAGTTGTTTGTTTTCGTTGAAGTATATGAGATCCCGTTTCCGAGTCATTTTCAACCGAAAATGGAGACTGACACTTTCGCCTTCGGATCACGCGTTTATAGATTTAAACCGCCGGGACGATCTATTATTTCATTATTCAGTCAAGCCGGTGACAGCATACGGAGAAAAAAACGCAATTCTCTTCGAAACGACACATTGCTATCAGGATTTATCTACCGGAAAAAAAACTTGTCCCCTAATAGATGTAGTACGCGGCCGATTCCCCGTGGTCCCCTGTGTGTTTGCCGATACTCTCTCTCTCTCTCTCTCTCTCTCTCTCTCTCTCTCTCTCTCTCTCTCTCTCTCTCTCTCTCTCTCTCTCTTTCTCTCTGTCTCCGGTGATGATGTTTGCGGATTCGTATGCATTGTGTTCCCCCCGTCCCCCGGAAACGCGGGCTTCGTGCACAGGTTTATCATGGCGACGAAGACGAAGTGGCACACATAACACAGCGAGAGAGGAAGACGCGGGTGAGAGTGTATCATCGTAATAAGGGAACAGCTGACAGTGGCACATACTACGCAGCTAAAAGCAATTATGAAGCTGCCATCTCTCGCATGGAGTTCTACGGTGCCTTTCTCCTTCTCTCTCTCTCTCTCTATCTGTCCCTACATATCTCCATCTCCTTCTGCCCTTTGCCCCCTTTCTCCGTTCTACTGCTCTCGCCCCTGTATGGTCTTCGTTGGCTGACTAATATCCATCGTGCCTGCTCGTGCTCTATGTGTGTGCACCGTTCACTCACATGTGCGCTCATACATGCGCGCAATTCGTAACGCGGCGGTCAAACAAGGTGCTAATAATTTCTCAACACGTGGTATCGCATCCTGCGAAATATCCGGCGTTGACATCGAATAAGTGGAAAATGATAGTGCGCAGAATATCATTGAAATCGCACCGTTTCTCAACTGAGAACTCTTGCATAAAAATAATTTGTTTTTTTTCCACATTATTTTTCTATTAATTGTGCGACAGTTTTTTCTCGGTTAAAAGGAAGTGACAAAAATAAGAATAGATACAAATTACATAGATAAAAATATAAAATAAATTTGATTTATTTATTTCTTTTTAAGATTTTGGAACAAAATTCCTAATTTACGGGGAGTCTAATTTACGGTACTTTTACGAACGGTACTTTTAAATATCTCATTAAGTCACTGATATACAAAAATGTTTTCTAAGGCTTATTGTTCTATAACCCGGAAATTTTCAACGCTATACATATATATTCCTCGCGGAGTTTTATTGCAGTCCCAAACACGGACGCATATTTATCCTTACATCGGTTCTTTCTGGTTAGTGCTTTCTTTTGTTCCACGGATAATGCATATTAATGAAAACGGAGAAAATCGTAGTTTATAGAGGTGTTTTTATTCTGTTTCGGATTTTTGTACTGTATTTTTAATTTAAACGATTGTTAAAGCGACAATGTTACGAGCGTCTTTACGAAAGCAGAAAGATAGAGCGATAGAGAAATTATTTCAACTGTGATACATGAAATTATCATTCATTAATTACGCGAATTTATGATCCCGAAATCGTACTTCTTACATACAATAAACTTTGAAGACAATGACAAAGTTTAAAGATAATAAAGTTTACGAAGCATTATTTCTCCGGCATGAGAATCTACTTTTGCTACATAATTAGTAAGATAGTAGATTTATTTTTTACGCAGTGGATTTTACGGTGCTTAATTTTGAATAAAGAAGTAGCGATCACACAAATATTTTGTTACAAACAGTTAAATATGTCTAAAAATGGCTGTGCGAAGAGCATCTTCAACGTGAAAAAAAAAAGGGATAAATAATCGTTTCCCGATGGACCATCCACACGATTGCTTCTCCATAAGTGTCCCTTTCTCGGCAACTCGAAAAGATTCGGCTCACGAAACTCTCTGGAGGCTGTGCACGCGTACTGTGCGCCGGGTCGAGTCGTGTTCCAAAAACAACTCTCTCGCTTGTGACGCACACACGGGTCGCCTAGTAGCTCCTCTAGAGCCGTGTCTCGACCACTTGCTGGCCAGATGACAAGAACTCATGTGTTTCCTCTCTGACGCATGGCTCTCGTCTTCGCGTACGTGTCGTAGAATACTAGCATTCGTGTTGGAGGAAAAGACAGCGCGAGAAGAGAGAGAGAAAGAAGGAGGAGAAACTGAGGGGGCGGAATGGCCACGTGGCCTATCTTGTATTGTTGCAGGACTGCAGTCCACTCTCTTCCCTTTCCGCAAAATCCCCGTGCTTTTTCTCTGTCTGTCTTTTTGCGTTTTTTTTTCATCGACCTTACGCATGGTTTCTCCCATTACGGCGATGAGCCGACGATGAAAATTACGCTCACCGTCGTTGTGTCGTACAGCGTAAACCCATAACCACGCGCTCCCCAAGTTTGTCGAATGATGTGTGCGTGTATGCACGCATACGTAAACGGGGACTTTTTGCTCCTCTCGAGAGGCTAAATGCGCCATCGCCTCGAAAACGCAGCTTGTAACGACGTCACGGGCATTGACATCGTATGCGCCATTAGAAGAGCCTCTGCGGAATCATGCTGAGTATATTGTAGTTAATTAAACGGCTTCCTATTATCATTAACGATATCAACGAAATGTCGAACCTTTAAAATTGATAACTTGAAAAATATGAATATTCGCCGTTTAGAATAATGTGTCTCGTGGTGCATCGACCTCCGGTTTATAATCTGAAATCAACATATTATATTTCTTGTTCCGTAGTTGTTTTAATGAAATTCTCTCCAAAAATTTAATCTGCACTGCTGTTGAAATAAATCTAGCTGGAAGAAACAGCAAAAAGAGCGGAATTTGCCGAAATAGGGAATAGAATGTGGGTTAGATTTTTTCCACATGCCGAGCATGTGCGTGAGTTTTTTCGAGGTGACGCGTTGCCGCGCATCGAGATCAGCGAACGGACAAAATCATATCTCAGTTGACGAATCCCCGACGGGCCTGTCAGTCTCAGATCTTTCGCTTGATTTTTTTATTCCTCTCATCGCCCTCCTTCCGCCGTTCTCCCTGTTGTACTCGCTCGTTTCGGCCGCGGGATCGGACGATGCATTGAAACTCAAGACCCTTGAGATGGGCCATTCAAGGCATCTCTCCTTTCTCTCTTCCTATCTCTCTCTCTCTCTCTCTCTTCGTGCCCGGTTCTCCGTAAGACGTCTCGGTGAAAAGGATCGAGGACCGAAAGAAAGGGCAGTTCTTCCGACGTAGGATGCCATTCAAGTTATTCATTCGGATCCCGCGTTCGTGGGGGAGGGCCACGACCGGTCGGGCGAACGAATGCGGGGTAAACCGGCTACAAGAAACGCAGAAAATCACGTCCCGCCGTGGAGCGCACAAGGAAATTCTCATTGTCGTGGCTCAACAAACAGGGACAGCCCGTTTTCTTGAAAGATTCTTCAAGATATTTTGGTCTGAAGCGGCTGTCTACCTGGGACCCTTTTTTACGCCCTAAGAGATTATGAAGTTACTGTCGAAAAGTTTGATTGAATAATATATATATCGCAAAAATAACGTTGTTAAATCGTATCTTGAGTATATAACAGAATTTAGAATTATTTCACTTCGTGATTATTCGAGCCGAAATATACATATATATGACACGACAATAATCGTTATCAGTAAAGCCAAGGAAAATTAATCGACTGTTTTAGCATGAAAGTTCCATTTTACGTAGTCATATATTTTCTTACTATCACAAATTCGCTCTTACTGCACTTCTTATCGCGCAATCGTCACAGAGCTTTTTACCGAGCTATTTCGAAACTGCAATGCGCGGTGCGAGTCTCATTAAATTGCACGCGACTGCAATGTATTTATCACCGCATACTGTCGAAACCACAAATTGCGCGATTACTCGATAACGAGAGCGGCGGATGAAGCCAAAGATTCTACTGTGCTCGTTCGGATGACATATTATTAGTGATATCGTAGAGATAGCGAAGCTACGGCTGCTGAGGGTCGGTCGGCATGCTTGTTTTAGAAATTCCATACGACGGCTCGAGCTTACCACGACGTCTCTTTCGAGATTAATGGATCCGGCAGTCAAAGATAATTATTATGCGCGAGTTATTAAGACAATTATATTAATGATCACTGGGCCGCTAATTAGAAACAATTAGAGGATCTGTCGCGCGAGCAATTGACGGCTCGAGGTCAGCTGATTGGTCGCGTCAAAAGAGTCGCTGAAACGAACTTAATGTCGCTTAATAGTATTCTCTCGAGAAGAGAGATTCGTCGATTCGCGTAGGGTTAAAAAGACACGGCACCCCTCCGATTGAGGGGCCGAAGATCGATCGTCAAAGTTTCGAACGAGACAAAGTGAACTTCGTCATTCTTCGCACTTAATATATACGCCTTTTCGACTTTTCCTCTTTTAATGTTTTCTGACACCATTGTTCACATCAATTAATTTGTAATGCAAATAATCTGTCGCGTCCGATTCTCATCCGCGTTGTATGAGTCACTTGCGTGGATTTAAGATAAGGGGATAATATTTTTTTAAGAGATACACATAGAGGCCTACTCAAGCATATGCTTACACGCAAGTCTTAAAATAGAAATCTAATTAAATATTTTTGCAACGCAAATTACGGGCGCGACGCATTCAGAATCACAATACCATAATACGCATTCAGCGCTCATATCGGCGAATACATTTTTTTCGCGGAGAAAAAAATCCACGCTCGCGCTATTTCATTCCATTTAACGACCGTATTGTGAGCGAGATGCGAGGAGAAAGACATTAGATGGACAGCGAAGATAATCGGGACCGATAGTCTCTCGGGGTCTTTTTCATCGCGTGCGCCTCTCGAGAACGCGGCACCGTGCGGCCGATTGTGCGCGCACAATGCGCAGTTGCGTGCCGATTAAGCGAGTTCGAATACGCGCGCGAGGAACCGACCGACCGGCTGCTCGTTTCCTGCTGTTCGTTTGCGCCGGTACTCGATTTTCGAGTGCCACGAGAGATGAATTTCTGAGAGCCGGCCTGACGAGAGTATATGCGGCGATTAAGCACGATCGCGCCCATGTCGATCGCGACGCACGGATCTCTAACGAGAATTTCTGAACGAAGTCCCCGCTTTATCTACATATCTATCATTGAACCACTGACGATCGGCGATATTTTTTAACGAGAGACGCGAACAATGCGCGATTCACCGCCTCACAAAACCCGCGCCCGCATCTACGTTCCGATTCTCGTACGTGTCGGATGATGAGCAAATGTTGTTCGCGTGAATTCAGCGCACGCTAACTAGTAACTGTCGATCTGGCTGCGTTCCACGCGGCACATTCAGTGGATATTTTCAGAGATCTCCACTGGATATTCAAATATCTGTAAGTGATGTTAAGGAATTGCGTGTGCGATCGCGGAAATCTCACCGACGCCTTCGAATCAGAAACATTTGCGAGTATGTGTATGCACATTTGGAAAAACAAGCACAGGAGCGAAAGACTCCGTAAGAGAAATTCTGCCACCGCCCACGAGCTCGTATAATAACCGAGAGCGGAAAGAAGCATTCGAGAGCCGGCGGCATGTGTTTCGTGCCGTTTTTCAGCGGCCAAGCATACGCCTTCTCTCCGCCGCCGCCGCCGCCGCCGCCGTCGCCATCGCGAGACGACACTAAACCAAAACCGATGACCCGCGCGAGAGATTCCGGGTTACGAAAACACAGGCGTGATATGGGCCAGGAAAACATAGCCAAGTCGTGTCTCGACGGCTGGCGCCTTCGCGCGTTCCGCGCTGGACAGCTGAAGAGAAATATGCTCAGCTGCTAGGTGACAGTTGATTAATTTATCTTATTGCGCGTTCACGGCGAGCGCCTTTACTGTCCACATGTCGTTCTCGTACTACTGAAAAATTAGATTTACACTCTTAACGATTATCCGAAACGAGTTCATTGACTGAAATTTATTCTGATACGTACGTCAAGCAAGATTTTCTCCAAATATCATTCAGTAATTGGATTGAAAATTAGGTAGAAAAAAATTGAGATTAATCGAGAAGATTATAGAAATATTAGACAATCATTTAGTGTTTGACACGACACATGAGATTAAATATTCACTTTCATGAGTTTATTATGTGTTGACTTTTCTAAAAAATTTCTATTATATAAATTTTAAATTGTAGAGGCTATATTTGATACTTAACTTTTCCCGAAAAATCTCTCAAAATCGTATCTCAAGTTTCTATTGATATGAGAAAAAGATTCGATTCAATCACTTCGGTAAAGTGATCTTTGCGTGACATTTTCTGTGCTTGGAAAGATTCGTAGTTCGTGCTAGAGAGAAATCTATATTTTCCAGAATAAATTAGAAATATCTCTTTCAGCTTATTGTGCGAGGAGAACTGCATAAGTCATTCTCTCAAAGAATAGCACCAGAATAAACAGAGTTGATAACGAGCCGCGCGACGAACGCTGAGAACGAGTAAGCTTCCGAATACGCCTCGCGCGGATTTTACGCGCGCCTCTATTTATAACAAGCGGCAAAGGCTATGCGTCAAATCCTCTCTTACCCCCTGCGGAGAAACCATTGGCTCAGTCGCCTGTGACAAAGACGACGCCCGAGGCCGGTCCGGGGTTCAAAGTACCTAAACATGCGTATACGCGTACTTCCCCGGAGAGTGCATAAGGCTGTACTTGGACGCACGCGGGAGCACGCATTCGCACGACTAACAACGCGAGCCGACCGCGTTCCACTCGCGAAACTGCGCAGTGGCCGTCGGTCGTCGTCGTCGTCTTCGCGGTCCTCGTAGTCTTCGTCGAAGGCGTCGGTGCACAGAAGAGAACGCGTGACACACTGGGAAACTCTGGAGCGCCGCTCCTTGCCCCGCGCGCCCATAAAAGCTCGCCTTCAAGAAAGAGCGCGTCTTCTTCGAGAGGGGTCCTGTTTGGTATTAGAATTAGATAAATATAACTCCGTAAAACAGTGTGCGAAATACGCGTAACTGCGCGGGAAACGGTATTGCGTATTACGCGTGAACGCGGTATAGTAGCAACACGACAGGCTTTACGGACTTGACTCTTCTCGATCATTCCGGATAAATCATCGAACATAAATACATTGGATGAATAATCTCTTGTAACGTGTTATGCCAGAACAATAAAGGAATAATAAATCTGTCATTCTCAGGAAGAAGAGACTAATTGTAAGATTCATACAAATTTGATATTAAAAAGAGCTTCTCAATAATACTCTAATTTTTTAGCAATATCTTAATTTTTTGATATTATTTCATTGGTAATACGTCCTCAAAAATATTTGAACTCAATTAATTGTATGTAATTTTATACTAATTTAATAGACAAAAGACAAAACAAAATTTTTGCGCCAATAATAATCTCCCGAAAAGCTACAGTTTCTAAGTTACAATATTTTTATTTTGTTTATATTTAATAATATTTTATATGTCTATATCTTATATATTTAAAATGTATTTTTAATCGAAATTAATTGAATTTTTTATATTTTTAGGTTTCCTTGATCAGTATTTGCAATTAGAGACTTACAATATTACTATTTTTGTCTCAAGGAGCCTTTATTTTCCGATATACGTAAGTTTTTTCCCCTCTATCAATTTTTTATTTCATATCTAATTTTAGAATCCTCATGATGTATACGTTTAAATAATATATATTCCATTTACATTGTTTCTTGGACGCACACAGAAGAGATACTCAGTCCTTTTTTCTATATCTAGATAATAGATTGGTCTATAATTAGTTATTATAATAAATTACATATCTAATCTTGAAGAGTGAAGCAATTATTATTTTAAATATTATTTCTAACAAAAACATCTTTTATAAATGTGTGTGTCTCTTCCGTGTATACAATTAGACTATCTATTTTGCCGTACTTTATTAACTCTGTCTATATTTTCATCGTCAATATCAAATAAAGTATGAGTGTGTGCATATATATATAGTTATGCCATATAGCGTCTAAGTTACGACACACTCTATATTTTATCACTTCTCAATTCAATGTGCTAAACCGCTAATTATTTGCCTAGCAGTTGTGTTATTCTATTCGCTTATATCGCAATCGTATGATAAATAATCTATAACATAGCGTGCTATCAAAGGAGCAATGCTTTAATAGACGACTCATAAGTACGAAATATTATTCGCGATGCACAATCGCCACTAAGTTATCGTTATGGTAGGTTGATTAGGTCTCCAACTGATTGCCGATATCGTCGGCGATAAAACAGCTGCGGAGCGAAAGCCCCCGTATCTCGCGGACGCGTGTACGCGTTAAATTAGAGTGCCGTGCTCGCTGCTCACGCGCTAAGTGCACCTACGAGGTACAACGAGGAGCCATTGCAACAACGCGACACGCTCTTAAATTACTCGCGAGTCGTTGCTTCAGGGGGGGGGGGGGGGGCAGAAGAACGAGGAGAGGCAACGAGCTTCGCCGACCGTACGTACATCGAGCGGGCGCGTCCTCGGCCGCGTGGCTCGTAACTCTTTTTCCCTCGTTCGCTGCGTCGTTTCACCTCCCGTCCCCGCGCGCGACAGCGAGTTCTCTCGCTCTCTCGGCGAGCCCAACAGCTGTTCGCGCTTTGACATGTCACTGGCCTTGCCCGCTCGCTTCGGTCCCTCGTTTGCCTACTCGGCCATTTATCCGCGGCTCTTTCTCTCCCTCTCGTTCTCCTCTCCGCCTCCTCGCCATCGCCGAGTGATTCACGTGTGTATTCACGTGTGCTCGCCGCGTTTCTTCACCGCCCGGGGACACGTCTTATCTTTCTCGTAGAACGTTTTAGTTGTACATTACGACCGCGATCGGAGCGTGAAAAATCGAAGGCTCGATGGTTGAGTGCTAGCTTGACTGCCAAAACTGATACTTCAAGCTGGAAAAAGATGTTATTATCGAGCGAGTGGCGCGCTGAAGCGTCTTCATCTTCAATTTGAATATATTAGGCCAATAACCGAGTTTTTTTTTCAAATTCTTTTCTCGTGATTGCATTCTGTAGAAAAAATTTCTAGAGAATACATTATATAAATTACTCTTTTAACTGTAACTTTGTAGGCGATGATAAAACGCGCTCCCGCTTTTCATCTCTTTAATATTCATCTTGCATATGTATATCGCGTTATCGGATTTTAGCCCGGTAGGTCCTCAGATCGGCAAGGGAGGGACATTAAAATGGCGTCTCTCTTTCTCTCCTCCTCTCCTTTTCGACCCAACGCTATCTTTCGGCAAGACCCTCGGCTCTCGTTCCTCCGATTCCTCGCTGACTTCTGCGTCTCGTTTCCGCACCGGTCCGCCTCCGCGTCTATCGCACTCCATCCCATCGAGAAGTACATAATCCTGAAGGCCTAATAACATATTCCTCTGGGGAGAGGGAGAGCAGGTACGGGACAACACACAGGCTTATATCTCCTACGCCGCGCTTTGCCGAGGACAGGGGAGCTTGTCCACCCTCTTCCACGAGCAGTTCTACCCCTCCGATCCAATTCCATCTATCCGTAGGGGTCGTCGGCTACTGTGGCCGGGGGATTGCGGGAGCAGAGGGGAAGAGTGGAGAAAGGACGGGGCGGAAACTCGAGGGATGCCATGGCGCAGGCCGTCCTCGTTGCTCGCTCGCTCTCCGTCCTCTTTCTTCCGCTCCTCGGCTGCGCCGTTTCGACAAGGATGAAAACGTCTATCGAAGGTCACACAAAATTGGGTAGTTCACGGGCTATTACCTTGGCCGATCGCCGCTAACGATAAATTTCGCGATGCGAGAGGAGCTGCGTGGACGAGTTTCGCCGCCGCAGCGGAATATCTCGCAGCCGTCTGCTTCGCAGCACGCTTCCAATGGTCCGTGTGCACTCGGTGTCTCTCGGCGAAAAGTATGAATGAATTATTGTGTCGCGCTTCCAATAAAGAGTGAATTAGAAAATAATCGAGCAAAATGATTGAAATACAATTTTTCAACGCGAATCGATCGAGTGTGAGCTACAACTTTTTCCACTTCGCCAACGTCAAAGCAGATCATGTTTGGCCACTGTTTTCGGTCGTCCGGAAGGTTAACGCTGTCCGGAAAGACTGACAAGTTAACTATATGGCATACTTTTATAATATGCGGAATAACTCAATATTTGAGGACGCAACGAGTGAGATCCGCCCGCCAGAGTTTAGGGACGCTACTAATAAATCAGAGTATCGGCTAATTTGGTTATCTGCCTCTCAGTTCCTTCCCTTTCGTTTCCTCGTCCCTCTCCGTGCGGTTCTCTGCCATTCCTCGTGCCTGCGGGAAAAGTCCCTTTCGACGGTCGAAGGGGGAGGGGGCATTTCGAACGAAATTCGTTTCTCTCGTTCGCGCATTAGCATTTTAATGAATTTCGGCTTCTAAAGTCAAACTTTTTGAAATGGCGGCGCCGTGGGAGGAGCCACGCTGAATTTGAATGCGAATATGGGTCACTTCGATCTCGCAGGACCAACAATGATGTAACGAGCGGCGACTGGTGATATTTCGTCCCTCACAATCGTTCTTCCCGGGCGTTTACGTGAGGTCGAGCCATTTTGTAGTATAAATACGCGATAAATTATTCATATAAATCGCTTTAGGAAAAATAAACTACAATTTTTTCGGAATAGGTTTTAACAAATAAAATAAAATAAATATTTTTTGTCACAATTTTACATCGTTGAAAAAATGAATTGGATTACTCAGATTACTCGCGGCAGCGAGCTTAAACTGTGTGCAAACGGCATGTTATAGAGTAGCGAAAATCCGACTGCACTCGTGAATACTACGGCCGACAGCGGCGGGCGCTTAATGTGTTAATCCAAGCGAACGCTTTACCCTTATCAATTACCATTACCGTCGCTGTGCCGCCGTCGGTTAACGAGACAAATATTAGCTTGGCAAATATTAACGACTTGGCGTTAGAAATCTGCTTATTCGTACGCGACACACGATGAGGATGTGCGTGTTGGAAATGCAGCGCCGGCTCTAAAAGATGCACGAACGCGTAAAAAGTAAAACAGCCACTTTTAAGCTGAATATAAATAAAGCACGACGCGAGAGCTTTAAGGGAAAAGCGTAAAAGCGCATTTTTTATGTATGTGCATCGGCATATGTTAAGCATTCATGAGCCATATGCAGCGCGTTCGGACGCACAACTATTTCCTCGCGCATTTTATTAGTCGGAATCGTTGCGCAATTTAAAAAGTAGCGGGGCATTGGTTTTACGAGCGCTTTAATAGGCCCCGACAGTCGGATATCTAATTCCTCGTGTTACTGCGGCGCAGCCGAAAAACAGTCGTGACTCGTGAAAAAGTGCGACAGTCGGGATAACGTCGCGTATACGACGGTAATTCGCGCGGGCAACGTAAAAAACGGCGCGGAGGCACGTGCAAACTGTAATATACGGGGTGAGACGGTCGTAACGTGTCGCGTATATATGCGGAGGTACGGGGGAACGAGGTGATATTATGATACATTATTAAAGGCGGACCCCTTGCAAACGCACACTCACGCACCGCTGTCACTCCGCGTATCGCCCTTCATCCTATCATTTTATATATCCCTCGCGATCCCCGTATTTTTATCTCGTCTATTTAAAAATCGCCGGAAAGTCTCGGTCAACGTTTGATTAGAATTTATTTTTTTTTATTCGGCCAGAGATACCGCTGCTCTATCAGTTTGTAAATATGGAATAAGTATTATATACGTGTAACAACACCATTACGATTTTCCCCGCACATTTACAATTCAAGTTGTACAAGTCGCGAGTTAGAGACCCAAGTATCCGACACTATAATTTTGCGGCTCTTGCCGAGGCTTGCACGAAGAATATACGAAAGAATATATGTACATGGAAACTGATTGCGTGACTATATTTAACTGGTACATTTCTCGGAGTTAATGCGTATAACTGTTCGCGAAGAAATTACGAAAATTACAAATGTTGATTTCGTGCTGGATGATATATTTCGACTCTTTACGACACGATGCTTACCGCTCGTAATCACTTAAGAAATGTCAGCCACGCGCGGATTTAGTGTCAGTGATTACTCACTTTCATCGTCGAGTACGTATATACGCTCGGTGGTTATCGACGGTAACATTAATCAACCTGCGTGAATATTCATACGACTTAAGCGATACTTGTTAACTCTTTCACTGCTCGCATGGGCCTATTTTTTCTTCATTTGTAATGTGCCGATGTAGTTAATAAAATTCCTTAACACTATTCGCCCAGTTCATTAAAATAATTAAATTATAATTTAAATCGTGTAGCGTTATATGTTACTTTTATAGAATATAATGAATGAAAAGAAGAGAGATAGGAATATTTAGAAATAATTTCATAAAAATAATATTTTGATGACAGAACAAACACGATTTTTCATATAATTTTAGAGTTGATTGAAATTTTAAATCGTGTTATATGAAGCAGATATATAATATTGATGGAATGAAAAAGTTGTTCTATTTACGTATGTTGTTCGTTTCTTGCAATAAATTCTTCGTACGAGAAGCTAGATTAAACCACCGAGCTTCGAGTGGGTTCATCGACTAATCGCCCACGTGTTAGGTATTAGTTCGGGGTGCTATCGATATGAACGGGGCACAACACCCTCTCTTGTGATTTCCTTCCACGATACGTACGGCATCGCCGTTATTCGGAATAGCCCGGATTTTATCTCAGCCTGGTCACGCGGAAGCATTTATTGTTAGGCTCTGATTGCGACGGTCTCCCGTGAGACGTGATAGCGCCCGTAAACCGCAGTAAAAAACTCGTTAATCAACACACTCTAACAGGATCTACGATTAATGCTTCATTTTATCGCGTCTATTCGCTAATGCTACGTCAATATATACGTATTACAAAAGTAAAGAAATATCTTTCCCACACGAAATGATCAGTAATCCTTTGATTACGACATAAAAATAAGAATCAGATTCACATCTTTTTTCGATTCTTGAATATAAATTAGCGCTTAAGGAAGCCACAAAATAAAGCGCTGATTGCGCAAGATCTTTCACTAAGGATAGATCGTTCGTCCTCTCGCGTGATTCCCGCGGCGGTTTGTTCTCGCTCTCGAACGGAAAGTTGAACGCGCGTTATCCGTGCATCGTCTGGCGAGCGCGTCGCACGGCTTTTCACGGTAACGAGAACATTTGCCGGTCCGCTGGAAGATTACGCCGTGCGCGAAGTCGCGGGAGAAGAAGAAGAGACGGGGCGGTGGCGGCAGTGGAGAAGATAAATTACGGACGTAGAGCAGGCGTCACGGAACGTTCCTCCGCGCGACTCTCTCCGCGGCCCTTTTCCTCGTGCCCCGTGTGTTTTCCCCTCCTCCCTCCCCCATCCCTCTATCACTCTCTCCTTCTTTCTTTCTCTTGTCGAAACACATTTCCCGGGCCGTAAAGTCGAAGGGACCGGCGAACAGCCATGCGTGGCCATTAAAAATGTATGTAATTTCTCGGGCATATAATCTTTCCTAGAAGCGGGCTTCTGCACTGGATGAGAAAGGGAGGGAGCCAACGTGGGTGGTTGATGCTTATTAGGTGCCACCGTTGTCGCCGCGGTTCCGAGGGTGGATGCTCCAGTAACATTGGATCCTTTTCCCAATCAGCCGATGCTCTTTTTACGCGGAATAATGAGAATTGTATATTTTCAATCATAATTTTAGTTAATTCCTGCATCAATCGCAATTTCTCTGTTTTTTAAATACTTTATTCATAAATCTACACCAGTGAGCTATCCTTTTTTGCGTTCTTCCAAAATTGTCCACAATTTTTCTGTATCAACATTTGACTGCTTGAAATTGTGAATTGTTTTTGCAGATTTATCGTTGAGTTAATGTTGCACAATACGCACACGCGTTATGTAATTTGCCCGTAGAACACGATTCATTGATTCCACAATTACGTATGCCGTTCTATAATGTCATATGCCATCCTAACTGAATCTCAGAGGCTTGCCCGGGAAGAAACAAATAAACGTTCCTCTTTCTTTCGCATCCTCAACAACAAGCCGTACGTAGATTCTCGTGAAAATAATCCGAGAATACAATCGTCGTCTCGCTCGCCCAAAATTTCCTCCCTCCGGCCTTTACTTAGTCGCGGAGCTTTGCCGGATTCCGGTTGCCAAAAACTCTCCGCGTTGCTTAATAGATTGCTCAGCTTCTGATTCCTTATAATTCCAGCTGGATGAATTCACTGGGCGGATTTCAGAATTGGCTGCGCTCCGTAAATGTCAGCTGTGTTTCCACCCTGTTTCGTGTACTTTCGCGAACATAAATATCAACGTGCCCGTGGATACCATAACGATCACTCTATTCTCCCCCTTCCTCCCCCCCCCCCTGCCCTGCCTCTCTCTTCACCCGTTGTAATTACCTGTTAGCCTCAGAGTCAAGGGGTCGGCCGGGAGAGATTAGGGAGAATGCTAAGGGAACGTTTATGGAATGCTCGCCGATCAGATAGGCGAGAAGGGAGTGCGGAGGACCGTGAGTAATTAAAGGATTATGCTCGCGTGCGTATGAGATTCGCTCGTTGAATTCTAATATTGCTCACTTGAAATAGCGAAATCCCGCATGCACGCAAAAATCTGTTAGGAACATTGACGAGGAAACTAAAAAATGACAAGTGTTAACTTATAAATGTCGTCGTTTTCGGTTGTTATCGTTTTGACTAATTTTAATAAGTTTTGTTACTTAAATTGTTTTAATGATATTAATATCGTAAATAATGTATGATTTCAAAATTTCTAAACACGTTATAGTTTTTTGACAGGACTAAATTAGCACAAAGTCCATCGAATACAAAAAGTAATTTTCAACTATCGAAATCACTAAAATGCATCAATGATAGTGGGTGCAAATAAATAGTAATATTTTGGGGTTAAATAATAATAATTTGGCGCATGTGTATTCGCGCGGATCCAATTTATGTGGATGATACCTGAGCATTTTTAAGGAATGAAATCCTGACTCTCGCTCTTAAGAATGTCGTAAAATGTGTGATTTTTCTTGCATGTTGTATCAAGTGGCAGGAGGATGGTTTTTCTCAGAAACGCTTTTGTCCTTTACGTAACTTGTGATAAAATATCGCCGTCCTGCCGAGGACCGTCCGCCCTAGCTTGTTCCTCATAATTATTGCCTTGTTCTTTTTCTCGAGAAAAATAACAGAGTCCGAAAATTCGAAAATAAACGAGTGCGCTCGTGAATAAATCTTTTTTCTTCTTATTTTTTTTCTTAACGAAAAGGTCAAATGGTTTATTCCGAACCGGGACCCTTAGCGATTATCTAATGGAAACATGCCTGGATGTCAGGGATCGGAAAAAGCTATAAGTGGGATAACATAAGACACAAGAGGGGGGGTATGCAGGGAATAGCAAGACGAGCGGACGGACGGATGAACGCTGAAAAGGGTCTGGAGACCACTGTCAGCTGGACCTCTTTGGGTAACAGCAATTCCTTGAGGGACAATTAAATATTTATCCGCCGTCTTTAGTGAACTTACCGTTTGTCCATCGTCGTAGGAAATTGAACGGAAATATTGTTCATATTTAATTAAAATCGAACGGTCTTTTAATTGAAAAAGCAACCGGATATTTCAGTGTAGCTATCACGGCTATATTTTATTTTACAACAACCGTTACAAATTTCCGTTTTTTAAATATGAAGAGAGCATGATCTTCCACTAGAGAATTATTAATGTCACGCATTGTACGCGATTTTATAAAATATTATGTCACGTATAAAAAAAGTCGCGCAAAATAGTTGCATAAAATAAAGTGTTTTTTTTTTTTTCTCGAAAATGATATACGTATACATTGCCTTCCGTTGTTAAAAATATATTAAAATGTGATACATGTAACATTTGCATTTATAGTTCTTGCAATTACAATAAATTATGTTGATAATGCCATAATCTGTAAATCTAAACATTACGCGTGCGCATTATAGCATGTACAAATTATTATAAAAATTGATAACAATTACAAAACGGTTTTATCGCAAAATCAGACGAAGTGAAATCGCACGTAATGAAGGAAACTCCTCGAGAAAGGAAACTAACTGGACGATTAATTCATAAATACACACTGACGTGCATTTAATGGAATATGTATTTTGCGTCGTTTACAGTAAAGTATTCTTCATTCCGTAGTCGTTGTTCCGTCGTTGTTTCGAGCCGGTACTTCATTTTCCACGCTCGTTCGATACAGGTGGAGGTACGGAAAAGCAGATGCGTGTGCGCGGGAGAGAAGGAATAAGAGAGAGAGAGAGAAAAGGAGAGCGATACTTTTAAAACGTTGGGGGATTCATTTAACGACTCATAATAGTTAACGAACTGCGCAGAAGAAGCCCGGGAACCGATTAGATCCGCGGAGGTTCTCGTGGCGCAATTACGGCCTCCTCCGCGCCCGAGAAACGTTTAAAACGTAAAACGTGAGGAACGGATTTATCGTCCGTGACGATTCCGCGATATCCATCGGGGACGATGGCCGAAGGGGGACGAAGGGGCCCCGGTTTGCTCGCGCACGCGGAGGTCAGACCTCTCGTACCGCCGGCGGGACGGAACTCCCCCGGTGCTCGTCGTGCGGAGGATGCCGAATGGACGGACGCGGGAAAATGCAAAACGAGGATAGGCCGTTGACCGTTCGGCGCTCCTGGCTTGAACGCCCCATTAACGCGCGTATGGACTCCGCTGGTCGACGTATTTGTTCTCTTTTTTTTCCTTCGTTTAGCGCCGCGCGCTTGACTCCTCCCGGGGGGAACTTTTTTTTATATGGAAAGATTGGTCATTCTCGTGGGAATTGTCCAGCGTGCACTACAAGAGAGACGAAAGAAGGGTCGCGAGTGGGACTAAGAGAACGTGAAGCAGATCTACCGGAAATTATGCGTCGCATAAATAATTCACGTAAGGTCGTCAACTTGTTAGATTGTTTAGCGTATTACTAGGTGCGCAATTAAGTTTCCGGGTTTTTTTTTATCAATGCAAAATGGAAAATTTCAAGAGAAATACAAAAAACGGTTTATTCAAAGTATCGTCCCTCGCTAGCTACACATTTTTGCCATCTCTCTGGCAATACATGAATACCGCGACGATAAAACGACGCGTCTTTGCATCGAAACCATTTATCCAATCAGTTTTGCACTTCTTCGAAATTGGCCAAGTGTAGCCCAGCTAAGCCATGTGCCATCGACCGGAACAAGTGATAATTGGAAGGGGCCAGGTCTGGTGAATACAGCGGGTGCGGTAGCAGATCCCATTTCAGCGTTTTCATGGTGTCCTGGACGATGGAAGTGCGATGGCACGGAACGTTGTCGTGCTGCAATATCACTCGTTCGTGTCTCGTGTCCCATTCTGGCCGTTTTTCGAGCAATGCATGGTTCAAATTTATCAGTTGTTGTTGTCTTGTGTTTGCGTATCATTTTCATCCAATAACGCTTGCAGATCGGCGTCCTCAAATGTTTTTGGTCTTCCGGAGCGCTCCTTGTCCTCAGTGTCGAAATCGCCATTTCTAAAGCGTTTAAACCAATCTTCACAAGTAGTTTTCGATTGTGCATGTTCGCCGTAGGCTTTCTCAAGCAAACGGCGTGCTTCAGCTGCATTTTCTTTCAAGTTGAAGCAGAAAAGCAAAGCTTCCCGCAAATGCTGTTTATTTGGCACAAAACTCGACATCTTTATTGTTAGAAAAAATATTTTTGCGTTGCAATATGTGTTGGTATTATGACTGGTTATTGTTGACAGATGTCCAAGTTAATAAAAAAACACAACTTTAGACATGTATATCGACTACATGTATCGTTAGCGCCATTCATGTGTGAAACCCGGAAACTTAGTTGCGCACCTAGTAAGTTGACTTTAAAACCAGTTTATCCCTCTTTCGCGTCAAAGTCTTTGATTCATTCTAAAACTTCATTTCTGAGTGTTAAATGTCATAAATTTGCGGCAGGAAATTTTGTTCGGCCAAATTCTTTACCAAAGAAAAATAGACTTTAAAAAAAAAAACAAATTGTCAGGAACGATTATAATATATTTCAACAATAATATCTTCTAATTATAAAAAAAGTAACATCCTTTTATCCCAGTAATGAATAGCGCATGTTGCAACTCCGTATTTTAATCCCGTCCGGTACTTTTTTCACCCTAAATTTAGGCGTAACATTGCTCTTCCTCATTAACAGGCGGAAAAAACCGTAACTATCTAGACCGGATTTTCGTCGAAGCGTCACGCTACCATCATGCCACGGCGATCATCTCGGCGAGCATCTCGAAACGAGCGGGGAGATAATGACGCGCGTTTACTACAGCTAAAGGGAATTTGTGGAAAAACAAGCTCACTCGCGCCCGCGTGCTCCCGTTGCGTTATCTCGCGTTGCATAAATCGGCTGAAAATGGAACTTCGGGTTTCCGCGCAATTTAGTAACGCTCACTTCCTCTCTTCAGCCCGCCGTCGCTTCATCCACGACGTCGTTTCCCGTTTCCCTGCCGTCGCTTTTCTTTCCTCCCGTGACCCCCTTTTCCCGCGTCGCGCGAGAGCCGGATGGCTTTTCTTTTTGTGTCCCGCCCGTTTCGTCCATCCCCTCGGCGTCGTCGACCGCGATCAGGATGCGCTACATCATAAAATACTTTTGTGTTCGGGCGGCCGGCGATAATCGCGGTTCGTAAAGCTCGGCTAAATGTTACGTGCAGAAACGACGCTATATACACGACACTCGAAGAGGAAAATGTTACTTTTGCTCGTGCGAGAGGGCGAAGATGGATCGATGATGTGTCGCACGAGTGATAATGCTGCTGCTGTTCTCAATTCGAAGATGTCTCGTGTCAGTAAAACATCCAATGTTATTTGAAAAAAGAAAACATTAAGTTGTCGATAATAAATCGAAGAAATACTTTGAAATGTAATTTTCAATACGGATAAAGCATATGTAAGTCACGAATAAGGCGACGAGCGATATTTGACTTTAACAGAAGATTAGCATCGGAATGTCCGGCCTTCTCGAGATGACATGTATTTAAAAGCGTCTGAGAAATTAAACTGTTAATCATTATCCAGTTTATCCGGCGAGAGATTATCGTTAATCATCTCGAAGTATTTACCAACCTCGTCGGGGATCACTAAGATCACATTAGTCTCCTGACGAGATAATACCGAGCGCGCGCGCAGGTCTCGTACGTTTTCGTCAGCATGACATACCGATTGTTCGATAAAGCGCATTCCACGGTGACGCGTTCTATGTATCTAAACGCACAAAGGTCGAAGAGCCGGAGTCGGGGAGAGCGCGATACCATCGGCGTCCGCGTGTGCGTGCGCTAAACGAATTATTTGTGCTCTCGGAATATTAAATCGTGAGAAACTGGTCGATTAGTCGGCCGCACAATCGCCTCTTCACCGGCGCTCGTTTTCGTCGAGCGAGCGAGCGAGCGCGCGCGTTTAAATGCCCGACACAGCTGTCATCTGGGCACAATGGTACCCCTGTTTCGTCACCCCGAGGTTTTTAACAACCACCGCGCCGCGTCGACACGTTTTCCTTTCGACCCGTGTGGTAGCGCGCGATCATAAAACGCCACGTGTTTCCGAAGTAGGTCAGTCAGTTGGAAGAAAAAGAGAGGCGAGAGAGCCGCTCCGCGTAAAATGGATGTTATCTGGACCATACCGCCGCGCACCGCTGAGCCTTCTCGGGTTCTCCCATGTGGTTCCCGCAGTTTCTAGAATTGTCGCTATTTATTTCCGAGGTTCAGGTAAATTCCACGCCCCAACGCGAAGGTTCTCAATCCATAACTTTCGTTGAGAAATAATCCAATTTGTCCCGAGTGTTGATGAAATTCTAGAAAAAAAATCGTCGCAATTTTTTTAACTGGCGCATGAAGTATTATTTGTTAGGTCATCCATGATGACCTGAACTTTTATATGTCGCATGCTAAGCGAAGTCGTTCGATACTGAAGGTCTCCGGCGCAGACCCCACCTTGCCGCGATGTCACGTCGTATTCGGCGGGTTTCGGACCACCCGCTGGGGGGTGAATGAGGCAACGCGAGCACCCTTCGGATTTATATCCCTCCCGTCAGTGGCGTCCGGCCGCACCCCGCTGGTGGCGCCCGACGTGGCCCGAGAAAATTATTAGCGGTTATTACGCGTGGAATGGCAGACGCTGCGCTGAAAGCCTCGTCGAGGGGGAACGAAGAAACAGAAGCGGAAGGATGAAGGGGGCTTGCGAAATTCAGGGGGGAAGAGAGACGAGGGGGTCACCGAGAACTCCCTTGGTATCTGCACGGTATTAAGGACCCACCGATAGCGCCGTTTTAATGAGCTCGAGCCCCACGTTGCCGCTCATTGCCCTGGCTCTAATTACGCCGGATTACGTTTTTCAGGCTCGAGCTTGAAGTCGCGAAATTAAAAGAGCGTTCGGCTCGCGGGTGGTGTTTATTTTGCCGACAGCAAGAGCCAAATGCGATGTCATCGACTCGTCAATCAGATTAAGGTTTAACAGTAAAATAGATATGAAATTCAATTAAAAGCTCAGCATTTCTACAGATAAAAATGAAAAACAAAAATGATTTTTTTAAATCAAATTAAATAGGATCAAATGAAATAGGATTGCCCAAAAGTTTCGGAGAACTTTTAATCTTAAAGTCAACGATTTTATCCTCAGAAAGCAAGGGAGTGTTCATTGAAATGAATACTTGGCTAATTTTTATGATCGCGATCGGAGTAAGCAAGATGAAGAAGGCCTTGGAATGGCGGCGGATCACATAAAAATAAAACGCTGTTGCAACATTGATTCGTCGCACGTTGCGTGCAACAGCTTCCGTATTATAAAGCGTACATGGAGTGTCGGCGGGTGGCACGTTGCCAACAAACGATCGTCTTCGCGATTAGCTCGCAATAAATACGCGATACGCTGTTCAAAAATGTATTTGGCATGCAGGAGATAGATTTTATACAACATATACATGATGCATAAAATAGATAATAATCGCTGAAGAGTCTCCAAGAATCTCTATAACATAAATTATATAAAAATATTATTTTTTATCCACAATCTACAAAAAAAAAAATATGACCGTTCTACAGCAAAAATGCGCCACGATCATTTATGTGTGACTTTTTAACATCTTAAATCGTTATTGACGGACATTTTCGTTTTATCTCGGAATTTTGGGGGTTCAAAAATGAGCCTGCAGATAAAGATCTCACGAACAAAATGACGTGGCGGTTTCAAGCGTCCCAGAAGAAATGTCACTGCCACCTTGACCCCATGCGGGCTACCGCTATAAAGGCGGTTCGTGTCGTGGTGTCCTGACCCCCTTGGCGTATAAGGGACGAGCTGCGCTCGCGCTGACAGTTTTAGCACGTGCAATCGATAGATAGTGTTATCGGGAGGGTTCCCGCTCAGCCCAGCAATGGTACAACGACCGCAACGAACGTCCGATATCGTGCGATGTCCCAGGAGAATTTACGTGTGTTTACTCGAAGATCGTTCCCTTCCTTTTCTCAGCTACACGCACAGGCACACAGGCGGCGGCCGGAAAACGGTTACGAAACACCACACTCTGTTATGAAATTACAGACATGCGCCCCGCGGCGTTGATGGGCCACATTCATAAACGTTCATCACGGCGATGTGTGCGATTTTTCCACAGAAATCCAACACCCGTGTTTTTAATGCCCACATAACATATTTTACTTCCTCGCGAGTTGATTCGCACGGATGTTTGATAAATAAAAATTTTTAAGGATAGAACGATCGGCACGGATATTCTCATTCAATCTTAAACAGATGAAGGTTTAATGTGAAATTTTAGCGCCTAGGTATTTCTTATTTAAAGATCCTACTAGCAGACAGTTCATGTAATCGTGTTGCCAGCAATTTCGTGTAAACGCTCGCGTAGCATTTCGGAATGGCGGCTCCGCGTTTATCGTTTCGGACATTCCTACGGGCCACTATATTTTACGAGGATTCAGGACGTACGCCGCGCCCGCGCCCCTTTCCACAGAGTTTAGGGGTTGACCTATGGAGTAGCTTATATTGGTTTTCGCCCCAGCCAACGGTGTTCTTACCGGGCCACTTCCTGTCGGGCTATTCTTCATTCGGACTCTACGTACCGTTCTCCACGACAGCGTTACGCGACCGGAAGACGACTTTTATTGGCACAGTGTTTCACTCGACTCGTCGCTGACCAACCGGCGAACCGCTTCGATCGCCATACCCAGGAAATCGCGCGTCATCCTTTACGATCACGCCGCTAATTTATCTGTCCTCGTTCGTAATTCTACCAAGCAGGAAATGAATCCCACCTTTCTTCCGCTATTTCTCTTTCCTCCTTTCTTTGTCTCCTTTTCAATCATAACTGTGCTGTTTTGCCTCTTTCTATTACGCATCTTTTCTATTTATTGCAACACACTATTTTTTTTCAAATAATCTATACTCTAAAAAAGATTGTTTTTCTTTTCTTTAATCCTGCTTTCTTTGCGTTTTTTGTTTCGATTTCTTCAATCGCGATTAGATTCACAGTTTGATTTATCCATTCTTATTTTCGCAAGTTTTCCGGGAAAGAAGTATTAATTATTTTTAAACTTCTCAACATTCCCCTAATCTCTCTGCTATTTCTGTCGCCTTTTTAACTTAATATCGTAATTATTTTTGCCACGAACATCCTATGGGAACTGCGCCTGGCTTTCATTTTCTTGGCGAGAGTATTAAGTTCGGGGGACTTAATGCTATCGAGTCTGTCAAGAGAGACCGAAACTCTACACGTTGGGGAACGTTCGTAATCACGCGAATCAACTTTGACGCCGGTAAATTCGACGACTTAGGTGCCGCTCGTTAATCACGCCGATTAGAGGCGTGCCCGTAACTTCGATCGACGAGAATTCTCTTTGATGTTGTATCCGGTGAATCTGAGAGTCTCGCCATATGGCTGATCGGAGCCGCGCAGCATTAAACGGGGCTTGGCTTCCACCAAAGAGATCATTCGAGCGCGTATAGATCCGCCGCGAGATATTACTCATTCGCAAATCAGTGATAAGTAGTACGATAGGGGGCAATCCTATCTCGATATTATCGCTAGCCGTTGCTTCTTTCGCATTTAGTACATTAATATCTTTGCATATGAAACTTCGAGTACCCAGATAGAAGGTATGTATTGCACATAAAACGAGAATATAAGATACCGTACACGATTCTCAAAGCTTTAACCTAAAAATAAACACGAATTAAATTGCAACGAGCGCACAGATGATATACGCTACACGCAATATGCATGACATGGAAAATCTAACAAGTTTTCTGCAAATTATACGCGACGACAATCGGCTCGCATCGCCGGAACTTTCTCTGATTCTCTGCAGAAGCTAAGCCGCCGCGTCCGAAGGAAAATTTGCGGGCTTCCCTTCCTTTTGAAGAGCCCCGGGGTTCTCTGGAAAGTAGAAGATGAGTTCTCCGGATTTAGAGAATGTCCGATCACCGGGCGGCGGGGGGGGGGGGGGGGAATGGAAGGGGCAACGAGATTATTGTCCGCCGGGGCCAGAAGAACGCGAGAGAGGCGCTGTTTGCCGGGCTCGTCACAAGACGCAAGGAATAAGGCGCGGCCCGGCTGATTAACAGGGTCTTATCGTCTTCCAACTGGCAAAGCTCCAATAATCACCTCGAAGCCCCACCAGTTAATCCTGAACTAATTCTCGGCGTGACAGTGCCGCCACTCCTGCCACTTCGCAAAGTTCCGCGCAGCCCTTCTTTCCTCGCTTTGAGCGGAGGGGAGTAAAGTTTCGCATTCTTCGGCCGCTTTCCCTCCTCTTTGCCCACATTTCTTGGCTAAAATATTTAATTCCTTACCCTCGTTTGCATTTGATTTGAATTTTTTCAATCGTTAGCTAAAAACCGGGACAGCATTACGACCCGCCCCTTATTCCAAGGATCAGAGCTACCGCCCTCGTCTATTCTCGTCCTCGCGCTTTTGGCGAAATGCGTATTTGCCGACTCGAAGATTAAGCTCGTAACTTGTTCTTAAGAAGGACGCGGATTGCGAAAAGAGAGATTGTCTCGAAATACGATATCGATAATTAACATCTTTGAGACACGCGCTCATGTACGGGGAAGAAATAAATTCGTGATACGGAATTAATCCACATGGTCCGATGCTTCGTTTATAATGTAGCGGAAAATATGTAATAAGGTAATAAAGGGAGAAATAATACGCGGGACCCACGCATCTCGCATCGTATCTTAATGATGGCGCGCTGTAACCATAACCATAGACCACGACTGTTATTTGCCCTCACATAATACGGCGATATAATCCAGAGAACAGTCCTCTTCTCCGCGTAGGCTGCAACCCCTCGCGCTCGCGATTAGATGGACGCGTATACGCGGCGCGGAGCGCCACGAGGGACGCGTGCGTCACCGTTGGATGAAAGAGAACACGACATTGACGGTGGCGGAGCTTTCCTTCCACCAGGGGTCGGCCGGCGAGAGAACCCCGAGAAACAAATGACAGTTGGGAAAAGTTTCTTCCGTTTCCTCGTCCGCCGCGACGTGGCGGCGGCCGCGTTCCAGTCTCTGATTTCCTCATTAATTTCACGGGGATCAATACTAATGTCTTTATTTTTTGCGTTCCGCGCTTTCGGGAAAAACGACCACGAACAACGACGTCGTTTCACCCGGGCCGCTCCTGTCTTTCCAGCGCGCGTCGCGGGCGATCCCGAGTTTTTTAGGTGGGCCGAATTAGTTTCTTATTCCGTCGTAATGTTTCACCCGGCGACAAGAAACTCGCAAGCATTCTAGCACGATACCAGGATTTATTTCGGATACATGCCATTGGAATCTGATACTTCTGAGCTGGCGCAAAAGTGTTCAGAGACGATATTCAATACTTTAGGAAATTCCGTCTCCGTCTCAAAATAATCGTTCTTTTTCAATTAATCATAAACATTCCAGAATGTTATTTATATTCAATTTGTAAAAAAAAATGATATTTCCTAATTCTGATATTTTTGAACATTTTTCGATATTTAATTTAGTTTCCTCGTAAAATTGCACGATTTTTGGCGGCGCGCGATTAGATTACATCAGGAACATTTCAATCATCCTGTTTCAATTTATCTCATGAAATTTCTCACGGCTTAATAAGCCTGATTTTTAAGATACATTCCGCGCGATTGGGCGATCGACAGAAGCGTAGCGTCGCGGTGCCCGGCATCGCGTCGTGTCATGTCACATCACGTCGTATCACGTCACGTCACGTCAGATATCGCACGTGTCGAGCCGGGGCGGGTCGCGTGTCGTTGAATGACTTCACGGGTGGCGGCGCGTAACGTCGTACATTGGCGGCTACGAGGACAGATTCGTTTCAATGGATCATCTGCCAACGACAGATTCTCATCCCCCAGAGAGAGAAAGAGAGAGAAAGAGAGAGAGAGGCGGCAGCGGCGACGACGACAACGGCAGAACCGCCTTCCAAGCGAGTGCACCATGGTAGCAAGAAATTCTACTTTTGTTGCCGGCAGAATGGCGCGATTCGTCCTTGGCGAGGACCTCGCGCGCGCACAGGAGGTCATGCGGGGAAAGAAAACCGAGAGGGAAAAAAATTCGGGGGCGCGCGAGAGGAGAGAGAAGAGGAAAAGTGCGCCCTACGTGGAGAATGCGTCACAAACAGATACAGAAAGTAAGGCGAGCCCTTCCCCGTTCGCTTCTTTCTCGCTCGCGACGTCTCACGATATCGCAAGACGACAGTTCTCGCGTCTGTAGGGTGAGATCTCGTCAATATCTGGGTCTCGACAACAATTCACGGCGATCGCTCGATTCTAGATATCGTAAAGAGACACGACGAGAAAAAATAGCGTATTATTCCGGAAGATAACTTCTTCTGACAATTTTACGTCCGACGTATACTATTTATTCCCTTTCTTTTGTTAACTGCAAACAAGGTGTGCAGTAATTATTAATGGTCAATATTTGCATTTATTTCTCGGCTAAATAAAATTTTCATAAGCTGCGAAAAGCCTTATTGATGCTAATTAACAGTCACTTCACGCTGGTGTATCGCGATAAAGAAATAGCTAAGCGAAGCGGCGGAGCGTGGAAAAACTTCGGCCATTCGTTCGCGAGATCCCGCGGGTGGAAATTAAGCGCGCTTTTAAACGGCGAGCCGCGTGCATTCAGCGGCGCGTTTGGAAAAAGAAAGAGGACGGAAGAGGGAGCGGGCGGAGGTAAGGAAAAAGCGCCAGTCGCTTTGAGTTATGGATTCTTTATGCCTGTGGCGCGAACCGGGGAGGCAGTTACACGGAGATGGCGCGAATGGCTGCGAGTCCGAGAAGTAACAATTACACTCTGCGGATGTCACTGTCATGATTTAAGCCCTGACGCGAGAATGGGGGACGAAGAGGGGGATTGAAACTCTCCGGGCGCGATTAATTTCGTAAAGGAATTGTTGGCATAATAAGCACGTTGCTCGTCTCATTGTCGCTTCTCTCACTCTCTCTCTCTTCGCGCTCGCGTTCCTCGCCGGAACTTAATATAATCCCGCGTCTCTCATTGATGAATCTCGTAGCGTGATTTATCCGTTTAATTAAATCGCTCGACGGTACATCTGAGATTGCGCTCTATTAATTCGCCCTGTTTTCGTCCTTAAACGTTGTTTGTTTCGCGCGATATTTTCCATTCGTCGCGTCACCGGTGTGAGCGTTCCGTCGTTCTGCGCGAGGAATCGCGACGCGTCGCGATCCGTCGAGAATGAAAGATTTAGTTTTACATCTTCGTATATTACCTCGATATTTCCGGCGCACGGCTTCCGAACGCGTCTCAATCGCGAGCGATTTATTATCAGATCCTGTTAAACGGGCTTTATTAAGCGTGAAAGAGTCTCATAAATCCGAGACAGAGAGACAGAAACAGACGCCTTGCGCTGTAAATCAAGCTTTTTGTCATCTTGCGCAAGGAGCTCGCCTGCCATCCACTTTTGTCACCCCGCGCATTCTAGTATTCGTTACAAGGGTGAGTTGGACTAGTGTGAACCAGCAAGATTTGCTGAACCGGTAGGCTGGAAACGCCAAGGGTGGCAGTGTACTTGGCAGCCTGCCCGATGGAGATCTATGATTCAAGCGTGGAGAAAGTTCACATCGTCATACAAGCTCGTAACTCCATGGCCTACAAATCGAGTTTCGGGAACCGTACGCCGAGGCGCCGAATTAAGAAAGGAGGAAGTAATAAATAAATATATATATATATATATATATATACATTACATCGCAATTATAATAAAAAAATTAGCTTGCAAATTTTGTTTCAATAACTGATAATCTAAATTTTGCTTTTCTTTTTAACATCTTTATTAACATCTAAGTAACGCAATCGTAATACATATTTGTTATCTTTAACGTTTGCAGCGGTAAATAACTCGAATATTCACATTCGTCGCACTCAGTTACTAGGTGCGCAACTAAGTTTCCGGGTTTCACACATGAATGGCGCTAACGATACATGTAGTCGATATACATGTCTAAAGTTGTGTTTTTTTATTAACTTGGACATCTGTCAACAATAACCAGTTATAATACCAACACATATCGCAACGCAAAAATTTTTTTTCTAACAATAAAGATGTCGAGTTTTGTGCCAACTAAACAGCATTTGCGGGAAGCTTTGCTTTTCTGCTTCAACTTGAAAGAAAATGCAGCTGAAGCAGGTCGTTTGCTTAAGAAAGCCTACGGCAAACATGCACCATCGAAAACTACCTGTAAAGATTGGTTTAAACGCTTCAGAAGTGGCGATTTCGACACTGAGGACAAGGAGCGCTCCGGAAGACCAAAAACATTTGAGGACGCCGATCTGCAAGCGTTATTGGATGAAAATGATACGCAAACACAAGACAACAACAACTGATAAATTTGAACCATGCATTGCTCGAAAAACGGCCAGAATGGGACACGAGACACGAACGAGTAATATTGCAGCACGACAACGCTCCGTGCCATCGCACTTCCATCGTCCAGGACACCATCAAAACGCTGAAATGGGATCTGCTACCGCACCCGCTGTATTCACCAGACCTGGCCCCTTCCGATTATCACTTGTTCCGGTCGATGGCGCATGGCTTGGCTGGGCTACACTTGGCCAATTTCGAAGAAGTGCAGAATTGGTTGGATGAATGGTTTCGATTCAAAGACGCGTCGTTTTATCGTCGCGGTATTCATGTATTGCCAGAGAGATGGCAAAAATGTGTAGCTAGCGAGGGACGATATTTTGAATAAACCGTTTTTTGTATTTCTCTTGAAATTTTCCATTTTGCATTGATAAAAAAAACCCGGAAACTTAGTTGCGCACCTAGTAGTTAACACGATGTTAACTTCATTATGTTCAACGCGACTTGCACCCACGCCAAAGGGGTTTAAAAAGCGTGTGGACGATCCTCAGTAGGTTTGCCTAGGATTTAAATCGTGCACGACCCTTCTGCCGCAACTCGGGTCATCCCCTGGTTTGGTCTCTTGCCGTACCATCTGCCTCAACCCAAATCCACTCTCTCCGTCTCCCTCGCCGGCACATAATACATATTACGCGGTAAATGGAAGCGAGCGAGTAGCGACAGCCTCGAGTGACGATCGTCGAATATAATATCCTAATTGAGTTCGGGAAATAAAATCGATATAATTTTTGATGGGCTCAATTTCTGATAGAACAAAATGATCCAACTTATTTGTAAAAGTGTGATATACTGATGCATTTTATCGATCTTAACAATCTAACTTCTATAAGATACTTTCATGAATTTTCATTAATTAACTAGGGATAGTTTGATAAAATCAAACGGCACGAGATACGTGTGATACTTAAATAGCGCAGCTGCGGCCGCATTCGCGGCGTAAATTGGAGTTACGACGATGCATATCACACCGTCGCTGCCATAACCGGGCCCATTCATTGTTCATTCGCGAGAGATCGCAAGCCGTTACCCCCGACGCCCCGCGCGATACGTTCGTTGCGTCCGTAATATCACGCCGCCATTATTCGCTAACAAGGCAACCGATGCAGCTTTTTCAACCATCGAAAGTAGTTTACAGCCCATATGGTGTCTCGATGGACCGACCGACTGTGCTACGCATTTGCCGTATCCGCGCACGGTATGCACGTCGACGCGAGCCGCGGTGCTTTGGCGCGTGCAATTTTAACGGGTTATACGTTTCGCAACATACCTCGTCCCTTTGCGTGTGATGCTTTTTTTTTATAGTCCTACACGTCCATCGTAATTCTGTAATTCCCTTTGTGGACACGAGAGATTCTAATCACCGTCCACGAGTTTATCAAAAACAAAGCGCTATCTGCGCTGTTATTTGCTTGTAGCGGATAAAACGTGATAAAGAATAGTTCGATTTTCTCGAAAACATGTGTAGACGTATTTATTAAATTCTTTTTCAAATGTAATTTTAAAAACATGCACTACGAAATAAAAGTTTTGTATCCTTAATAAAATTCGACGAGTAAAATTTTGTAAATCATTGGGGAGTTATGAATGTTATAAAATATTACTAGAGAGCTTTAAATTAGAGTTTCAAAGATTTAGAAATTATTAGATATTTCAGGTTTTATGAATTATTCAAGTTTTAATAAAAAATGACTCTTAAATAAGCTGGAATTTGAATTTTGAAACGTTAATCCATCGAGAGTTTTCTCTTGTATGAGACATGTATGTGATTAGAAGAGCGGAACTAATAACAATGTCAAGAAACACGAATTATGAAGCGTTCTTGAGAGTTTACGGTTGTGTTTCGCCCAGATCTCCGCGTGTTTGCATGCGTGTCGTGGGGGCCGCACGACAGGATGAAGAAAAGCTTAGAGATTCCGCGCTTACGGAAATGGCGATGCATTATGAAGTAACTCCGAGTCTAAAGCCAGCGCTCGTTCCGTTTCCATCTACGTCAAATTCACCTCGTCCGTCCTTTACTCGCGAGAGTGAGCCTTTTGTAACCTCTGCCGCGACACGGGGATTAGTTACTTTGTATCTTTCTCTCATTTCTTATTCACCGAATCGTAAAAGGAGGGTGACTCTTGCTCATTTCATTACGACGAACACGTTTGCCCGCTGCTGAATCTTCTCATTGTTGTCACGGTTGTCATCCTTATCTGCGTCGGCCTGATTATTTTGATTGACGTTTACTTTTCATGTAAACCGCTCACTGTCGAGATAAATCTAACGGCACTTTGGCGAAATGAAGTTTTGTAAATCAATCTTTGTCAAAAATTTATTTTTTTTCCGGTTAAATATCATCTGTTATAATCCTACGTCATGCCGGCCAAGGTTCTGTAGCAGACTAGTCGGGTCAAGGTTCGTGTTGAATTTGGATTAATTTTACGTATTAACTCTATAAAATGAACAGTTTATTCGGACGAAAAAAAAATTCCTTCTTACGCAACGATTACACAAATTATTTCTTTCTTTCTCGCACGCGTAAATAATTTCATCTATTCTTATAACAACTTTTTAGAATATACATGATTGCCTATTTAAATACAACATTGATTACATACATGCCACTTGAATTTGAGAAGCAGTTGATTTATGACGCTCGCAGATTAAATACGCATTTCTGTCTTTTCAGAACTTCTCGATAGATATATCGCTTATCCATTCGTCTATCAATCTTTCGTTCTTCTCCCCTCCCCCCCCCGCGCGTGCAATACTTATACGTCGCGATGCGAGACGCACGGTTGGAATCGATCCGACCTGTCCGTCCTTTTCCACGTCTCTTCTTTATCCCTCGTCCTGTCCCACCCCTCTTGTTTCTCCTTCTCACCCTCGTATCTTTAACCCTCAGCATTCTCCCCGTCCTCTCCTCTCGCGCATGTACAAGCGCGCTCGCTCACTCCGTGTTCCTCTCGAGGAGACTCGAGCGCGTATAGAATCTCCCCTTGTTTATGGGGTGTTTGCCGCTAGCGCTACCCTCTCCACGAGAACGGACGAGCCAAGCAATATTGAATCCGGGGGTGTAATTGAATTTGCTCTTGTTTCCATGCGCGCTGATCGAAGACCGACGGTTAAAAGGAGGCACGCCACCGCCGTCGTCCCCTTTGCCCTCCCCTTCCGGTCAACCCTCTTGCACGCTTTTCTCACTGATTTTCTGATCCGACATACTCGATTTGGTCCCTCGATTTAGTCCGCTCGTTGATTCTTCTTCGTTGATTCGACCGAGTATCAGAGTCGATTTGTGCAAAGTCAGTAGCGAAACAAGTTGAATCGTAAGTTACTGACTCGTTTTTTATTATTCTTTAGTCAATTGTTTGAAATAATAAATAAATTACTTATTTTAAAGCTCCGTTGATGTCCGATGCTTCCCGAGCCTCTTTTTTCTCTTTTTTGTGGTCCATCGATGATTGTTCCTCACAAAATACTTGCGAAAACAATTATGATCGCGCGAAATTTTGCACGACACTTCAAACATTAATCTAAATCTAAATACTTTGTCATATCACGACAAAGCAAAACCTCAAAAAAAAAAAAGCGTGATTGCACGGAGCTGCGAACCGTTCGACACCTGCCGCGTTCGAAGCAAGCAATGTAAAAAATTGCACGTTTCCTATCGCGATTATGTTACACCTAAACTATTTCTGTTAATATTACAAATACATATTCACGGAATGAAACATTGCAGGAGTGAATTAATTACACGAATTATAAATCAACAATTATTTTTGAAAACTAACCTTTCAATATTTGTCGCAATTGCGATAAATTTAAGAAGTAATAACGCGCTGATATGATTGATTTGCATAAAAACATTTATTGTGTAGCAAGGTGATACTAACAGCGAGCGCGCGCTGTGTTGTGGATCAAAACAAAAACAGAAACATCAGCGCCACGTTAACATCGCCGAGTTAACATCGGAATGTGTAAGAGATCGTACGGCGCTATCACCTTATTATCATTCGTATACAAACATACAAGCAGAACAGACGACAGCAAGAATCGTTCCGTATCGTGTAATTTCGAACTCACAATCACAATATAAGTACTAATATCATTCTCTACAAATAATTACCAATTAATAAATCGCGCTATTTTAACCAGCTCCGCCGCTATGATTAATTTGTACATATTATTTCGCGATTATTTGATTTCATAATTCACACTTTTATTCATATTTAAACATTAAAGTATAGTAAAACGCTCTAATTGTCTCAAAATACGAACGGGTATTACTTTTCGTTTGCGAAAAATACAAAAAACGTATAAAAGTAGTTTAGATGTAGCATATTTGCGGCGAATTAGCTATAATTTTTTATCGCCCAATAAAATTTCGCGCATATTTTCGCGAGTGAACACTATGAAAGATTAGTCTCATCGATGGACCGCTGAGAGGAGAAGAAGATTTAAAGAGCATCAGCCATCAGCAGAGCAATATTATGGTAATTTAACATTTACTTATTATTTGTTACTTATAAGATATTATTTTGCTCGTACAACTCGACCACGCGATATTTCGCATCTTCATGTGATATAGAAATGCGCATAGAAAATAAAATTATTAAACATTTAAAAATGCTTAGAATATTTTAACAATTATATGCTATTTATTATTTTGCATTTATAATATTATTTCGTATTTTCACGCCACGATTATTTTCCTAATTTTTCTCACATATATTTATCTCTCGTAACCCTATTTATTTTTCGAATCTGACCCTCATTGTTACTTCTGTCTCTCGTTTTTTCCTCTTCAAGCTTTTGCGTTTATCTCGCTTTATGTACCGCGAACGTGACGAAAAAGACTGGTTTCACCTACGGATCGGGTAATAGGTGGTAACAGGAATCCCAGGGAACTCTCCTCCCGTTCCCTGTAATTAATGAACGTGCTCCTGAGAGTTTCGAATCTCCCCGGTCTGCTGCCGTTTCGACTTTCATGGCGCTGAACGATGGCGAGAATCGGGCTAAAATTTCATGGAAATGTATACGACGTGCTCCCGACAGGAATCCGATAGACGGTTCATCTATCGGGGTGGCTTTAAAGAGGCAGACTCATGCCCGGAATATTACCGCAAATTATATTTTTATTCGCATGCTAATAACTGACAAACTGTCCGTCGTTACAAGTATCCCTAAATACCCGTCATGTTAAAGTCGTAAATTTACAAATCTTTTTCGAACGGTACACGACCCGTTCGAGCGAGAAAGTTTAAAGCCTGTGATTTTCATCGTGGTCGTGCGCGCACCGTTCGCCTCTCAAACGCAGACGTTTCTCGTTTACGACGCATCAGTTCGCTTGCTTTGTAATTCCCGCTGCGCGCGCGTAACGAGCCTCGAAAATTCACGAGACATTACGTTCGATTATCGAGTGCGCGAGCGTATCCGGTATCGTAAATTTCTAAACGGTCGCACCTCTGGTCAAACCCCGGCGTTAAATTGTATCGATGAAACGAAGTTGAAAGGCAATTAATTACTCGACGCGGCGCGAATTATCCACACACGAGCGCACGTAAAAATTGTAAATCGGATTTTGCATTTTGCAGTGATTACTGTTGGGCGCAATATTTACCCGCTGCTGGATTGAAAAAAAAATTAACGTCGTGCGCCTCGTTACACAGGGATATAATCGTTCTTTTCACCGCGTTATTTTTACGCCTGTCTTTTTTCACTATCTCGAGGAAGCGTCCTCTCGGCTTATTTTCCATTCGGTTGCTTTTATGTGTGTTACATTGGGCGGTCACAAAGTCACCGCTCTTCGATCATTACGCCGATCACCATAATTTGCTCGCTCGTTATCCGCACGGCGGACAAAAACTCACGTGTTTCGCCGCGCTATTCGTGATGAGAATTACAAGAATGGAAAGGAAAGAGAGAGAGAGAGAGAGAGAGAGAGAGAGAGAGAGAGAGAAAGAGAGAAAGGGGGAGAAAAAGAAATAAGACAGAAGGTACGGGCTCTCGGATACGGGACCGGAATCCACCTCCCGAAGGATTAATCGAGAACCGAGCAAGATCCTGCAGGTTCCCGATCCCCTGATTGTCGGGCCTATGGGAGCTGACCAAGAGGTACGACGCTTACGCAATTCCCAAATCGTTTCTCATGTTTATGTCGATGGATTCTCCGCTCGCTCGCACGTCATTTAGTTCTCGATCAATTGAGATTTCGATCAGTTTCGGCAAGCGTAGGAACCTTTTTTCACTTTACGTACGTTTCGCAGTAATCGCACGTCGATCTTGATCGACTTTTTGCTCCGATTTAAAAAGAAAAATTTATCGCTTAGCTCCTCTCAATTAAGCGGACAATACGTAAAATGATGTAGCAGACATAAACGACACGATCAATTAGACTGCGGAAAGAGTGCCGGGCGAGATCGCGGTCGCGACAAGGCACTCGTTGAGTTTCAGTGCGTGCCTTCAATAGAAACCTTAGACGTCCTTATCCTTTTGATTATCAAACGCAGAGGGAAGGGAACGCGCTGAAGGCCGCGTTCGCTTTAATAATTACGCTTTCTGCCCGCTATACAAACTCCAAGAACCTGATTTCGAAGTTTCGAATTTCTTCGCGGACAATACCGCCGAAAACGGGCTCTCTTTACAATCTCGCAACAATGGACTCTGCCTTCCTTTTCAACTACCGAGACTACATTCTTTCGCAAAGAAAAAGTGTATCCCTCCAGGGGCGAAAACACGGCAGGATTAACAATGGTATCGTCACAGGAAATAACACATCCTTATAGTAATACCAATTATTGTCAACAAATATGATAAGCCGTCGCGCTCCGCACTTTTAGCACCGTTAACTCTCCCTTCGTCCATATTTCTGAAACACTTATTATTTTATTAATTATTAACAATTATTGTTACAAAATAAATTACTACAATATTTTTGATTTCTTGAAAAAAATTTAAAATCCTGCCACTGACAATGTAAATGGCAGCATAACCGATCGAATGTTCAGGCCGATCTATTTTAAAGTGAACGACGTGTCTCGAAATCATGATAGTACGTTTCGCAATTCGGCGAGGGCGCGAGTCGAAATGAGGATTGAAAGGGAGATGTTTCGAGCCGTGACAAGACACGCGAGAGCATCCGGCGAGAGCATGGCGCGTGTTTCGCGAGGGAGTTTCTCGAGAATCTTAACGACGACAACACTTTCGCAACCGGGGGTTGCTTTGAAGGGCACGTTTCGGAGGGGTTTGCAGGATCCGAGGATGGGGTAGGCAACCGGGGAAAACCCGAAACCCCTAGCCGGATTTCCATCTACTTCCCAACCCGTCGCCACGAATGACGAGGAGAGAGCCGCATGGTAATGTAGGTCGTCCTGTTGAAAGGACTAAAGCAGTATCTCAATATAGTTAGCGTTTGATGATTTGCGCATGGTCTGAATGGTGCCAATTATCGCTTCCGAACGAGCGAAGTCGATTAATTAGAGTACCTCCGCGCGCTGATGATTTATACTTAAGTAACTCCGAAGTTTCTCGAATCTAGGAAACATGAGTACCTTTAGCTTCAGATTTCTCACTTTACATTATTTTCGCCTCACAAAGGTATTTAAATCACATTTAATATATTCAACAAAATACGATATTCTAATATAGTTTTTTTTTTTTCTAATCTTTAATTCGCTTACGTTTCATGACATACTGAAATTAATTATATTGTAATAATTTATTTGAAATTATAAAACGTAAATAAAAGGAAATTGCAGAACATAATTAGTTACAAAGGCGACCTAAAATATTCATGGCAGACGAGTTACGAGGTGCAAAAACATGCAAAATTGTTTCGTGCTAGCCAAGAAGACGTGCTTCGGGTTTATGCGATCGCCGTGATGTCGTGCGCTTTAGCGGTACCGGACGATAATTGCCGGGATAGTACGTCCTCTTTAATTATAACGCGCGCACCCACCTCGAACACGGGCGTTACATCACTATTAGGAGTCTTCAATTTAACGTAGCGTATAAAGAGCAAGTTCCTCGGGGCACTTGGGAGTAATTTACGGCTCTATAATCGTTTCTATGGGAATCACGTTGCACGGAATAGACACGATCCCGCACGCTTGCTTCACCATTTAACGACGGAGTTTATGAAAATCTGCTTTCGTCTTGCCTCGCCACTTTCAGCCCGATAAAGTGCATTAATAACTACACGGACGCGGAAAAGTAATTCTCCATTTATTAAAAAAATACGCTTGACTAAGTAAAGAGCTTTCCGGTAAAGTATAATAAAACAAGCGCCAAATTTATAGGGTGCTGTTGATAAATTTTTCAAATATTGTTGAAAATTTAAATGTTTTGATAACTGATAAAAAGGAAAACCGATAATAAATTTTTCACAATTTTTATTATTAATGGAGGGAAGACTACATCTTTTCATTCATATGCTTTAAAATAAAGCCCTGCCTTTTCACAAAATGCTTAGAAAGGCTCTTAACGGAGGATGTCTCCGTAAGAAGCTGCAATCGATCGACGACTTTATCGTGGTTCTCATTCCCTCAATTTACGATTTATAGAAGCGTTTTCCCCGATTCCGAATCGAGCCAACCGCGGCGCATCGTACGACTTTCTGACGAATCGTAAAGCGGGATCGTACGATCGGGGAAAAGCATAATTGAATTAACGAGGCAAGTCGTACGTGAAGAGGGAATAAAAAAAAGCTTCGACCTCGTAAATCTCCGAGGCATAAGATAGAAGGTAAATATTTCTAGACGTCACAGTGCTCCAACGTACACTTTACCGGGGAAAAGAAAAAGAAATCTGAAGTGGATAGTTGTTTCTCAAGTTAAGACAAACAATGTGTTTCTCTATCTTTGTGTTTTTAATTTGCACAATCTTAGATCGATAGTGTGTAGAATCGACCACAAATTCATTTAAAGATATAAAATTTTAAAAATTTGACAAAATGATTAAGAAACTTTAAATTTTTTTTTTTTTAAAGCGTTATTAGCGGCTGGAAAATATTAGCTTATGATCCTTGTAGTCCTTAAATGTACGACGGTCGGTACGAAAGTAATGCCTCCAATTTTTTTCTCAAAAAATTTAATTCCTGCAACCATGGTTTTTACACTGAAGTCATCTTCAGTCATTAACAGACAGTTATTTTTTCACAAAGCCATCATTATTTTCAATGTACTTTTGCCATCTTTGAATCAAACACTATTCCAGACTTGTAAAATTTTTTGCTGCGACGATCGAAGACTTCACAAACATTTTTTTAAGCGCGTCGCCGTCTGGTATTTACGTGTATCCTGGCAAAATGACATTCACGTGTATCCTTCAGTAATTATCCTTCAGTAATAATCTGAGGGTCAAATTCAGACTATAAGAGGACTGAGGAAGAATTGTCCATTCCAGTTTAGAATACAGCGTCTGATTCAAAGATGGCAAAAATACATAGAAAATGATGGTGACTTTGTGAAAAAATAAATGTTTGTTCATGACAAAGGATTGCTTCAGTGTATAAATCATAATTGTAGGAAGTGAATTTTCTGGGAAAGAAAATTGGAGGCTCTACTTTCATACCGACTCTCGTACATATTATAGCATATCACGATACTAACGATGTTTATCCTGCGATTTAGATGTTACTTACTTATGTTTATTTATTGAAGATACAATGTAGGAGTTAACGATGTAGAATCGAAAATGTTTACTAAAAAATATCGCGATGCCGCAGCTGAAATACCGTCGGTATTTCGAAGGTCGCCCCTTGCAGAATTTAATGTGTGCGTGGGTTATATAATTTTGAGTGTATTAGGCTGCCAAGCGCGAAGGAGGGACGCGTGCTCGCGATTCCGCATTCGTCGATCAATACCCCGAAGCACCGCGCGCGCGGCATTTCGAAGTTACAATATAAACGTAATATAACGTCGTCGCAACGGGTTTTACGATCGCGCTTCATTTCACGCTCGCCAACCCTTCCCGCTCTTTTCTATCCAAGCTAGCGGCGCGTGTACGCTGTGGCCTGCTAACCCCCTTAACAGCCTCCGTGCCAATCAAGGGCACGCCCTTAAATGCTTCAGGGTGAAACCCACGCAGAGCGATTGTAATTTCAAACTTCCCTATAAACGTTTAACGTCTCGCGAAGACCGGTGTGGATTAGGAGACAGAATCTATGAGGACGTTTAAAACCGTCCTCGCTTTACGTGGTTGATGGATTATCTTTGAACATAAAGACCAGTCCAGTTTTTCCCTTTCTCTCTCTCTCTCTCTATTGAGAAACGACTACGCCTCTATGTACAACGTGAGATGGCACAAAAGTCAGATTTAATTTTAATACTTGCATTAAGTAGCTCACGCACGGCTCCTTTTAACTCTGAGCGATGAACCCTTGCGTTTCTTGCCGCGCCGGTCTCAAGTGAAATTATCGATCGCAAAAGTTTACGTAAATAAATAAAGACAGTGTATATCGCGGTGTATACGCGTGAGTGACTGGCCAGCGGTACCGTTGGACATAATATCATCCGTAAAGAAGATAAAGCATATTATTAAGTGCGAGTGTAGGGAATATCTGTATCATACTTCCGACTTATTTCTGGATATCGTCAGCCTAGAGCGTCACATTGTACGATTCAGAAGTTATCGATCCGAGCGCAAGAATTTCTGAACACGCGAAGGTCATGGTCCTCTTTTTTATTGTAACATATGAGTAAAGATAGCTCAATGCACATGCTTCGGTTGAACGTACTTCCCACATTATAGCGACGCGTTAAACGCGTGCGAGATATCACAGTGTCATTCTTTGAACTTCTAGATCCCGTCAATGTATAACGCCATTCTGTAAAATTCAGTGGAAGTCGTTAACGCAGCTGTGAAAATCTTTACGAGTCTTCGTAATTCTTAATGAATTTATGTGGACGATATACCCGTCTAACATTTCCAATCTGTATTTTTGCATCCTGATTCATAACGCTGCTTTGTTCGGTAATTAAAGTTGTCGCTAAAATTTACGAGAATGCATGAAAAAATGCAAGGGTTGATTAAGAAAATATATCTCTAAATGCCGTAGATTTATTTCTGCATTCTGACGATTTGTAACGCGGCTTTAAAGAACCCACAAAATTCGGCGCGATCACGAAAGTTGACACACGCCTCGGTTGTGAACGTCACGGTTGAACGTACGCTCCGCGAATACGCGCGAAGAAGAGATCTCACGTACGCCGCGCGTATACGCGCGACATGCATAACCACGCGTGCACCGCGGCGATTCTAGAAATAGCGGTGTGTATTCCGCCGGAGGGGATCGAACCCGCGACCTTAGAAGTTACACACCGACAGTGTCCCGTTATATTTTTAGTGCGGACACACTGAAAAATGCACGGATCATCCCTTGCCCTCGCCCCCCCCCCCCCCCTTCCTCTGGCCCGGTCTTCCAGGCCCGCTCTCGCCTCGTTAGAATTCATCGTGTTGCGCGCTTCGTGGCCGTTCGCAAGGTAAACCGGTGGTTCCACTCGTTGCTTTTTATAAGTGGCCGTGCGATGATTTATACGGGGTTAGTCTCGGAATTATCACGCTTGATCTCGCCTGCTGAAGAACGGCGATTTTCTCAAGACAATAACTTTACGAGTTACGAGCGGTTAAAAATGGAAATGTTTTGACAAATCTATCTAAAATCTTATTATCAAGCTTAAGAGAACTATATATATCTCGGATTTTTAAGTTAATTTTAGTTTAAACATCACAAAACTTCGATAGGTGTAAAACATTGTTTTTATCGGTAAGAAAACTAATATATATGTACATATATATAAATTTAGCAAAAGTTGAAGAAGAGAAAATATTACAATTGCTATAATATTAGGAACATGCAAAAATATCCATCGTTTTTAAGACAATTTTTTTTAGTAATATCTTCTAAATGGTACAATATTTTTAGTGAAAATATTTTCGGCTACATTTTAGGTAAAAGATGGGTACCGCGATAAAAGCAGTGGTCTCTATTTTTGGAGCAATCTATTTATACATGAGCAATGGAAGCTTTTACATACCCTTATGTACAAGAATATTACAAGTGGATACTATAATTATATCTCCGCTATTATCAGCAGCAGATTCGTGCCTGTTGCTGAGTAAGTTTCAACTACGAGGTCACTTAATCCGATTCATTGCTACGGAAGAAATCGGCGAGGGGGGGGGGGGGGGGGAAAAAAAGGAGGTAGGCGCTGAAGAGACTTGCGACTCTGCTTTATCTCGTTTACGAGGCGTCACTCGAAAGTCTCTCGTTCGTCTCCTCTCGCGCTGAGCGTTCGAGTTCGAGGGGGCCAGCCCGTTGCATTTTAATATGCACTCTCACGGACTCATTTCCGATTCTGATTTATAAACAAATCACGCCTTTATTCAAATTCCCTCGCGGAAAGCTCGCCCGGCGCCCGTCGGAGTTTCTACAGATTTCGCGGCCTATCTCTCATCCCGCGTTAAATTTTTCGTACCTCACACTGTGTCTCTCTCCTCTGTAAAATCTCCTCTTGTAATCCTCTCTCTTAAAACCATCTCTCCACCCTCCCACCTTCCAACTCCGCCTTCGCTCTCAATGCTCTTTAGTCATCTCCACGACTTCCTCGCGTGCGCGCGCGTCTAACATCTTACTCTGATGGCGTCAGGCACCCTCCATGGTCGTCCGGGATCCACCCTCGCCACCCTTGCTCCCAATCTGGCACGAATTTGCATGGAACCCTTTCCCGGAGGCTGACGCCTGTTAGGGCCGAAAAGCTCCGCGGCAGCGTCTCCCGTTTTCTCTCTCTCTCTCTCTCTCTTTCTCTCTCCTTTTCTTCGCCCGAGCCCGACGAGCGCCGGATGAAATATTCATTTAATTATGACTGATTAAAATATAGATAGCTGCGTTACGTGCTGCATTACGCTCGCTCTAGCATCCGAAGGAGTATTTTCCGCGCTCGCTCGTCCCTGCCCTTTCGCATCAGGGAATAAAGAGCCCGCGGCGCGACGGCTAATTGTCCGTAAGGAAGCACCGCGGGCTTCCGTGCAAATTACCACGTCGACTCAACTTTATCGCAAGACAACCTTACAGTTAGCGTCATAAATATTTCAGGAAGACAACAGGCAGCGCCGACCGCGGCGCGCTGCATGCCGTCGCGCGGCAGCCAAGTCGATCCCAAGATGATCTACTGGAACGCGTTTCATCGTGCAGCATCACTTTGTACATCACGACGAAGGGAGAAAGCTGCAATGTACCACTGCTACTTTGTACGACGAGCCGCTGGAGAATACAAGGTAAGTGAACTGAATAAATCAATGCATGCGATAAATCCGATTCCAAATGCGAACGCAAAGTTTGAATGCAAAGTTGAACGTAAAGTTCGAACAGCATTATGTTGAGATTAAATTTATTTTTTTACATGTTTTATTTTTTCGAAATAATCAGAGAATGCTATCACTTTTATCGTTTAACAATTAGCGCGAACTTACTTTACCTGAAAATCTCGATGTAAATATATTGAGAATAATAAATTCATTACGCGCCACTCTTTAATTAATAACGTTGCCGCTAATGGGAAAATAACAATATCGCGTGTCAAAGTTTTCCGAAGTATAATTGAAATTTGTAGAATTGCGATACACGCGCGGCGCGCCGATCACGGCGTGTACACGTGTCGGAACTGACGACGGTGGCGATAATATGCAAATGCAGCTATTACGGCATGAACGCACTCAATTACCAGGTGCGAACGGTCGAGCCGCCGAGTCGGTATCAGGCGCGCACTTCACATCGATTACTTTAACGAGAGGCGATCCTCCGAACTTCCGTATGACGTAATAAAACGTAATTAAATACGCGATCGATCGGATCTATATATATATATATATATATATATCGGATCCGACTTAAATGCGAAGCGGGAAGAAAGCAGTGTTGAAAATTAACTGCCGCATTAATTCTGACTTCGTTATTTGGCCCCCTGATTAATTTGATGCAAGTAGGCTACCATGACAGGACGCTGATAATTAATGACGCGGACGTGGAGAAAATTTCAAGGAGGATCTAAGTCGGTGGTCGCACCGGAACTAGGTGACAAACGATTTGCCTCTGTACGGCGACTTAAAGAATGTCGAGGGAACTATCGCTCCTTCGTTAACGTCCCCGTTAACTACCTCGTCTCGTTCAAACGCTCCCGCGCTAATTACGAGTTGGCGATCGCGTTGTAGCTGCACGGGAAAAAAAGACCAACACGTTACGTTAACATCCAATTTTACTTCGATGTCTTCTTCCAGCGCGTCAACAGGGAATTTAATTACACCGAACTCATTATACGGTCTGACATTATAGCAGTCAAATATTTAATGCTTAATTATAGACGATGTAATAAGAAACTTTATTTATACATTTTTTTCTAAAGAATTTGTTAATTAACTCGATGGTTGCGTCAGGAAAATTTTAAAACGATATAAAATGCCACTCTGGAAAAATTTGCTGTACATCAATTTGTATGAACTGCATGTTATGTCAGCTCATTGTAGGTGTTACGAAAATGTAGCACAGCTAAATATTTTGAGCAAATAGCCAAATTTGCTGAGAGAAAAAAATCGTAAAGAACGGCGGAGCTCGGGTGCGCGAATCCTTATTTATCCACGATTACGAGGCCGTCCCTGTCGACGAGAGTCTCTCTCGGTTGATTAAAAAAGAGCAGAGAGGCGTGCGGAACAACACTCCATAAAGCTGCACTCGTTTCATTTTGCGTCCTTCATCAGGCCGTCGGCCGCCTGATGTATGCGCGTAAAGAGAAGTAGCTCACGAGGAAGACGTACGTTTGGGAGGCTCGTGGATCTCGCGCCGGCTCGGTTATTTTCCTAAAATAAGAACGCGGAGGGAGAGAAAGAGAGAGAGGGAAAATAACCGGCAGCGTAAGCGCCGTTAATGCCACCGAGCGAAATTTTTCCCTCAAGGCGCCGAGTTAAAAACGACGGAACTGCTGCATCATGCGATAGATCTCTTGTTTGCGTATGCTCAAAGCTTGCCCATATTACGTCGAAGCGCGCGCTTTAAAATTCACCTCTTGCGTGGGATGGTAGACGCGCGGAAGCATTCAAAGGAGGATGCATCAAAGACCGTCTTCGGTGTAGCCGTTTCAGCGATCCGCCGCGTAAGTCGACGTGAAAGAAATTTCGTGGGCGACGTCGAAATAATGCATGAAGATTTATTGTAAAGATATATTATACACTTTGCATCTTAAAGCGCTGTGCTTATTCCCGCTCCACGCGCTCAGAGTCAAGCGATGGAATCGCTGGAAAGTAACATCGTTTTTCAATGGAGAACTAATAGATATTCGGAATCGATATTTCGACGACGTGTTCCCGCCTTCTTATTTCTACGCGCGCAAATCGGGATAAGAAATCATAGCTATTAATTTACAAGAAGTCTCTATTAATGCCAGCGCTAATATTTGGAGAGCGAGAGCTTTGGAGAGCAACCCTTTCGTATAATGGCGTTGAATTAGCGCCAGCGTTTCCCCTAGCCATGGCCCCCAGGGCATATCATCGTTGCCCCCCCCCCCCCTCCACCTACGTCGCCACGGCTCTATCCCCAATTTTTGTCCGACCTTTAAATTACTCGGGATTAGGCTGCGTGCATTTTACGAGCGGGCGAACGACAGAACTTTTTTAATAGCACGATAGCGGCTACGGTCTTAAAGCCCTTTTTTGCATTTTCAGTGCTCGCAGTTTAAAACGTCGCGGCCCGAAAATTTATCATTATCATACCCCTCCTGTGGCCTAGTTTATATTTGCGCAGTAATGTACGCGCGAAGACGTGGCGCTTATTAAATTTTGCTGGATTAGACAGGGCCGATATTTTTCCCCAGCCATTTTGTTATTTATTTTTATTCGAAAATAGAACAAAAAATCGTATTTACATTAAACGAAAACCGACAAATTAAAATTGCAATGTCTATAATTTCTATACGATATGTTCGTTTTTCTAAACTGTAGTCGATTCTCGTCAATTTTTACCAAAGCAAGTCGAAGCTTGTTAGAATTAGGCGAAACGAACCAGTGCGAATTTTTCTTCCCGGAAATTAATGCGAACAATCGACACAAGGACCGCGACCATCTGCATCCAAATAGATCCGGCGGCTTTTCTTTTAACGAACATCGCTACTTCGTCGTTTCCCCGGCGACACGCGGCAATGGATTAAAGAGGGTCCGTTTAATTTGGGTAATCCACGTGGTTACAGCCGCAGAATGTAGTCGCTATAGGAGGGAACGAATCGCGAGTAAGGTCTTATCCTGGCAAGGTGATAACTCTGTACGCAGGTGGCCTCCTCTTTCTCGAGCTACCCTGCGGTAAACCGCTCGACGGTCCCTTTAATTTTTACCGAAGACGGCGCTTTTCCGAATGAATTACTACTTACCGACCCTCTCCTCTCTCACCTCCCCTTTCGCAAGTCACTCGCTCCGGTAAAATCGCCCGGATTTGTCGTCTGTAATTTACGGGCAACATGCCGGAAGAGGATGAGGATGAAAAAAAAAGAAGAGAAATAGATGGACATAATAACCACGTGGCAGCCGTACCGTTTAAATTCCGGACGAACACTCTCGCTACGAATTCCCGGCGCGATATCGAACCGATTTTAACGGGATTATCAGGATATATCTTTTTTTTCTCTCTCGTACAATTGTTCGTTCATTGACATGCGCATCGGAGGATTTGGTAACGTCGGGCTGATTGGCATTCGACGCGAACAGGGCGGCGGGATATCAACTTTTATGTATTTATGACGCCGCTCGCGATCTTATTCCGTAACATTTTTAAAAAACTGAATAATATTTTGCAAACATATGCAGAAAATTTGCATAATTTAAGAGAATTTCGAGCTTGCAATTTAAAATTTCCAATATTTTGCAAGTCTAAAACCATCCGAAGCGTTCGCTATTTGCCACATGCGAAGCAGCTACATTTCGGGCGACGCTTTCTGGAATTCCGCGCAAACGCATTAAGCGTAACAAAGAACGCGGCACTGAGAAGTCGCACGTTCGCTCGACCGAGATTTTTCAAAAGTCACCCGTTAATAGCGGCATAAATATCCGCTGACCCGAGAAGGGCGTCGGCGTCGGCGTCGGCGTCGGCAGCGGCGTCGTCGGCGATCGTAATTAGCCCCGAACACCCGTGGAATTCTCCGGTGGAAATCGCGCATTACTTGAGAAATTGAATTCGCCTTTATATTTAGTGGCTGCGGCGAGGAGACCGCGCGAGAAAGAATGCGCATACATAACTGACGTTGTATCTCACTCGGGAAGAGATAAACTCGTGCGAGCGACGCGCGGCCTTTAAAGAAATCGCACGAGTGTCTGCGTGGCCCATTCAAAAGATTCCTGGCTCGAGAAGTAAAACGCATCCATAATTTACGATACCGTTTTCACGACCGCGTGAGACAGGAAGCGACGGCGAAAGATAGGGAGGGAAAAGGAGAAAAAAAAAGCAACGTCGCTCCCGTTAAGAATCGACGTCGCGCGAATTGCAGATTCAGCTCGCTCCCGTGACGAAACGCTCGCGGATTCTATCGATCGTTCCACGCCGGGGTGAGGCGACCAGGCAGGAATTTTAGCAGCCGGCCTCGCGAACGAATATCGCGTTTTAATAATAAACGCGTTTCTGTTTCGTCGCTATAATGGATGGAGAGGGACCTTGGAGTCAGATTTAAAGAGATATGATTGTTTGAAAAAGAAAAAGAATAATTGTTTTCTGAATTGTAAACTTTTTACATACAAAAAATTATAGTTTCTTATTTCCGTATTTTTTAACAAAAAAAGGTAAAGAAATTGTTTTCAGCAATAACTTTATTAATTTTGTATACAAATTAAATGTCCGTTCATTAAATTTCACTTTTGATCTTGAATATTATGTTTTTTTTTTTTTAATTTAATGTATATTAATTTTCTGTTTTGCAAATTCAATTTTGCGTCGCTTCTTAATCTGAAAATTTTCGAAGAGTGTGAAGGAGTAGCGAAGGTTATCGAGAGAAGTTTCCGCGAGGCTACGTTCTCAAGGGATAGAACAGGAATTTTTCGCGAATTTTTAAACTCGCGAGACGAGATATTGCTCGCGCTAAGCAGGCGGAGCTGCCGGAATTGCCGGCAAAAAAGAGCGAAAGCTAGCAGTGAAGCGAAGACTAATTTTAATTAGTTACTCCCTCGGCACGCTCCGAACGCCTATCTTCCCATCCTCTCTTTCTCCCTCTTTCTTCCGCAGCCCTTTCGTCATATTATTTTCTCTCTTCGGTCCCCCTGCCCTCTTCCGATGTTATCTTTCTACGGCACGTTAAGAAATTGCGGCGAGTCAAAGGGAAGTCCGCTTGCTCTGGCCGTTGCCGCCCGCTTCAGATCCCATCGAGGCCGTCTTTCCTTTCTTCCCAGCAAATTGAAGAGTATGATCCCGAAATGCGTTCAGCCCATTTTCGGCAGTTGTTTACGCGATACTACGGATGGATACCGTAGATAATTCCGCGCTCGATATCTATCGATTGTAATTTTTCAAACCTCTGCTTCGTATTCCTTTCAGGACGTCTCGTCCCTTTCTTTCTAGTAAATTGAAAAATATGATCCTAAATTTTCATCGAGCCCACCTTTTACTCAATGTGTGTCGCAGGGCTGATAATATAAATTATTATATATTGAAAAAGCTGAAGAAAAATATTAAATAAATATTAAATATGATACATATATATATTAAATATATTTTTTGTCTCTCACTCAATGTTACATCACTGACGTGATCGATGCATGAATGGAGACATATGTAATTTAAAAAAATTAATATCTTTAGTCAATAAAACGTACAACTATCAGTATACAAAAATGAAATAAGAGCATAAAAATCCGACTGATGCAAAATTGATGAACTCGCTGGGGGACAAACAATCTTCTTTCGATCAATGCGATATCGCATTTCGTAAAAAGAATTTACGATCTTCGATCGCGCGGTTTACATCTATAACCACCCTCGTAAACGGTCCCGGCACGTGTAGGGTTTCTTGAATCGGACCCTCGAGGGATATTTAATTAGGGAAAATTCTGCCGCGATGTCCTTGTAAGTATCGAATATCTATCACAATCCCAAGAGTACATTTTTCTAAAAGAAATGCGAACACGACGATTACAGGTGCTCGTTATTAGGCAGAAACGATATCATTCATTTATCTGAAATCTTTCAATTATACTAAAGCTTCCCAAAGCTTCTTTCTTATATCGCTAATTTGTTTTATAAACAAGACTATTTAATTCTCTTCACATTCCATTTTGAAGTAATTAAATCTCGATATACAATTAGATAATTAATAGTCTTGAAAAAATTATAAACAGAGTTTTCTATTTATTTTCACTTAATATTCATTCCCTCAAATATTATTACACACACACATAATGAAAAACATTCTGCGCAGAGTTAAAAATTCGATGCCGCAGAGTTTCTTGACATTATCTACCCTTATTTCCGACGTGAAAACCGCGAGGGCGAAATACTCCGAGCGCACGAGAAGAATTATGAGCGAACGGCGAGGAGAACGACTGTGACGGAGAAAGAAAGAGAGAGTTTTCAGCCCACCATCGGTCCAGGAGGGGTGACGTCGGTGACAGCATCTTCCGACACTGATTAATGATGCATGGAGTCAGTGGCTAATGCCACGGGGTGCGCGCTTCTCGTTCCGTTCCCCTCGACATTTTTCAATCGGTCCGCACCGTCCATGGTTTCGCTACGGCGTGCTCGGAAATTTGGGACGCAGCCCGCAACCGCCGTCGATCAGTCGGTCGCTTTATTAAATCCGCGTGTGAGTATCGTTAGGCCGCCATTAGCGTGTAATCTGTAACCGTCGACCTCAAGCGGGACGTCGATCGCCGAACTCATAATAAACGGTTCGAACGGCGATTGTTACCGCGCCACAGTTGACAGTCGAGTTAATTCATCATCGAGTAAGATATATCTCCTGTCTCTCGCTCGCTTTTTCACTCTGACATTGTCGCGCGGTTAGGCGTGTGAAGCAGAGGAAGTAAGAGAGAAAAGGAAACGAATTGGAAAATTCAATTATGTATACGAATGTGAAACAACCGCAGAATTAGTTCTGATCTTGTCTTTTTAAGCATCGGCGTCGATCGCCGAAGGCGAACAACAGTGGTGAACAATTGCACTTTTTGCGCCATAAATTGTCCAGTCGACGCGGGACGCTCGGATCGGCGTGATTAGTCGGTTGATTTACACATTCGGCGAAAGAGAGACCACCGGTCTCTAGTCCGTCCGTTCTTCGTAATTCCATCAAGTCCTCCCTCTATTAATCCGTTCGTCGTGTATAGCACCGAAATGCAAATTGGCGGGCTCAAGCGCACTTTCGGACTTAATTGTCGTCGCCGGAAATGCCCGCTTAAGCGAATCTGGTATTTATATTGCCGATAAACGGGGAATGCATATTAAAACATGCAAATCGACTAGATAAAAATTCGGGTCGCTCCCCCATGCTGTTAAACGGCCGGAATGCTGAGCCACGGAGATTTCAGGGATTTCGGACAGAAGGGTGCTCACGACCGGAGTTTTGAACGATCGCGGGTTCGTGCTTTACTGGCTGTTTCGAAGAAAGGGAATATATAGCGCGTCACCGCTGCTGATGCAAACGATTCGACATGAAATTCCGACGGTAACGCGCCACGTGCATTCCCGTCACGCGTCGGTTTCTCTAACTAGGGATTGACGGTCGGGCACATGGGATAAATCAAAATTTCGCATCTCCGACGGATCGGATCTGCATCGGTATAATTCCGCTTCGGCTATCGTTGTCGTGAAAACCGATAGTCTGTCGATGAAGGATGATAAAAATAAAAATTAACCGCGTGTCAGAAATAAATTCAATTTTGCGACAAACTTGATATTTTTAACATGGAGAATAATTCGCAGTCTTTTTCGCAGTAGCATCAAGGGGTTGCAATAATTTGTATATCACGCACGGAGCATGTTATTAATGTTACTGCGGATATAAGAAGTGCAAATAATATGAACGCAGCGGGCGCCAACTACCGCGTCGTTCTTCCTCGTCGCGATTTTTCAGGAGCTTGATTGAGGCATTAGCGCGCCACGACAGAGCATCGTTTTTCCAATACCGCGTCACACCAGGAATTATAGCAATTTCGAGATAAACAACCATCTCGTGCTGCAGAAATTGCCTCGATGACGACGTCGCAAATCGCGTAGCGTCTTCATAACTCCACGTCGCGTCGATCATCCGCGCGATCTGTCATCGCTGATTATCGTCGTTCTTCTCCCTCTCTCTCTCTCTCTCTCTCTCTCTCTCTCTCTCTCTCTCTCTCTCTCTCTCTCTCTCTCTCTCTCTCTCTCTCTCTTTCTTTCTCCCTTTTTCTCTCTTTCCTTCCCCTTTTCATTTTTTACCCGTGAGTGGGTTTCTCCGTAGCTGGCAAACCCGGTTCGCATTGTTCCGCGACGAGCGACGACGTTGTCAGAAATTTTCCGATAGGCGAACAATGGAGCTTTCGTAATTTCTTCGCTTGCGCCGAAGCGAGAACCGCGTTTCTCCGGAGTTTCCAGACGGCCTTCGACCAATCGTCACTGATCGCCGATCTTATCGGCGTGTCGAATAAACCTCCACACCTCATTTATCCCGCGCTCAAGCCCGGTACAGCCGTTTGCGACCATTGTTTTGTGCAAACGATATTAGCTCGCGACGACGGTTGAGTGAATAATTGACTGAAGAATATTGCAAGACAATTAAATTATATTTTGCAACTGAATGGAATGGAGTCCTCCGAGTCTCGGAAAAATAAACTTATCAATTATCAAGAATCCGCCGAACGATCGTTGCGACTCGCGGAGATTACTTCGCAACACATTCAACGAGGAGAATCCTAGGTTTTATGCAAATAATGTTTCATTCTTGTTTTCTTCCGCATTCATTCAATGATTTAACATATCAAAGGACGGCTCTCATGTAAATCACTTTTCGCGGAAACCCAGCGGCTTTCACTTTTGTCCAGTGTTCACGCAACGATCGCTCATACACGTTGGGAGCGAAAGTGTTAATTCTCTCTATAAGTAACCCCGCACCATTCATAATTCATAATTAATGACTGCGGTGCTATATTCGCAGTATCGTATAATATGTTTCGCCGTTGCTGAAATGGGACTTGAGCCTGGAGGATAATGCATTGTATTATTATTATCGTTATTATTATACTGGCAATGATTTTTTGCGTCGTCCGCCGTGCAATCGCAATGCACTCGCAATAAAGTAGACTGCCAGCGGTCGCGTAGGTGTTCGAACGCAACGAAATAATGATGATTGATCCCTGGAAAGGTTTCACCGTTACAGTACGGACCGGTTCGTTCGACACGTACAGGCTTCTATCGCGGTGTTATTTAGACTAATGCCTCTTTGCTTGTGCATATTCGTCCCACTAGATTAGGGTTATTCATGGGAAAACGTGGCCTCTCAGAGCCCGATCGAGCAACAAGAGTCATAAATGTATTCCGTTTGTCTTATTTCTTCTCAAATTTCATTCAATTTCATTTCTATACGATTGTGTGACGGATTCTTCAAATTTTTAATTTTACTGAGAATTATTTATTTTAATTGCAAAAAATAATTAGAATGCACCTTTTTCTAAATTTTTTATCGTATTAATTGCAAAAGTTCAACGACTAGGGATAAAAAATGATAAGAAATAACGAAACTGCAATCGAGCATTTTTGATAGATTTTTATGTAAGATACCATATGTTGAAAGAGGGAGGTTTGGCAAAATAGCGTATCCGATGGTTTGCTCGTTATACGTGCAACACGTACAATGTATCTGACGCTCGGACCGGTTTGATGGATCGACAACCGCAGCGAGTTATTAAGGGAACGAAAGAAGACGTCGAGATACTGCGTATCCAACTTACATCGAGGACGAGTTTGCATTTATTCGCGGCACAACAAATGTCGTGCAACAAAAACACGCGGCGTGCGTGTCATTATCGTTCTACAATCAAAAAAATTCGGACAACAGTTAAATTTATGCATCTGTTTGTCTTACCCTTTGTAATTCTGCTCGTTGTCGAGTCGTGGATTACGAGAAAACAATTTGCATCTTGCGATATCTACTCTTGTTTGAATCCAATAAGAGTAATTAACATTGTCAACTGAAAGATCGACGACTATTTTGATGAACATATAAATGTCAAAATGTTTTTACGCTCCGGTTTTTATAGCCTTTTTTGTTGGTTTCTTTTTTAATTTTAATAGAACCGTACGTCACATTAATATAAATGTCATTTATCTAAGTTCCTAAGAAACCAGAAAAGATTGACATTTAAAAAACAATGACATTAAAATAGCGACAGTGTTTATACTCATTCAACATTCTAGAAGCTTATGGACGACACCGGGGAGTCATCTAGTTAAAAGTGATTGCCGCGCTTCATTTTTTTTTTGTCGCATGGCATAGTATTTCTTCGTTTCTTACTCCCGACGAACCGCTGTGTCCGGGAAACGATGCCTGTGACGTTCCGCTCGAATCAAACGCTCGAAACGCCTTTATTTACGATCATCCACGCGCCTCGCCATTCAGCGAGTTCAAAGAAGAGCTCAAAGGGACGTGCGAAGTGGCTTCTAATGCTTGGCTTAATGCTCGTCGCGATTAGAGAAGCTACGGCGGCAGCGCCCGTTAGATTCTCATCATCGGCATCACGTCTCATCCACGACGAACGAGCCGCGCTCCGCGACGTCGTGAGAAAAGCTTAACGGTATACGAGCAGCGCTGGATTTATATATAAAGGCCATAAGAAGCGCGCGCTTACGGAGTAAGTCGAGTCGAGTTTTTCAAAATTCGCGAGAATTCCGTAATCGCTAAATAATATTGAATTTGCTCGTAAAGAAAGGGGACGAAATTTCTAAATATTTACGACAGCCTTAAAGCATTGCATTATCCGTAATACTATAGAATTATAATATATCGGTTCTTTATAATTAAATCTCTTTTATATAACACGATGAGTACGTGTACCGTTGCTGTTAATCCATTAATCGTCGAAAATTATGGGTCTCAAATGCCGTTCCTCTTAAATGCGGCCCTGCAGATACGTGCGCCGCGGAGACGCACTCTAATTGGAACGCTGGCGCCATGGCGCTCGGACTCGCGTCTCTCCTCTCAACGCGGAAGAACTCGGAACGACGATGGACGGATCTGTTCGACGAAATCGCCGGAGTAGCGTTTTTCCGTCGCCGTGGCCGTCGCCGCCGCCGTTTTACCCGGCGTCGATCTTTCAAGAGGATACGTTCTCGCGCGCCGCGCATTATTTACAAGACTCGTCGCCTTCCAACATCGCGGCGTTCCGCCCTCGCGAGTATTTTTAACCCTCGGCGAGTAATATGGCGTAATAGATAACTGTCACGATAGTTCATCTTGGAATTTTTCGTGTTATTAGAACGGCAACGCTAATCGCCCGTGACTTTTCATTTTATCGGCGCGAGGGGAGCTACTTCCTCATTTCGTAGACCGTAATATCTTGCCGGCTATTTCTGTCGTGTATTCGAGCTGAGTCTTGCCATATTTTATCTGTAGAATAATCGCGTTAATATGAAGATACGCATTTTTTTCGAGCGAAAGTTACATCAGCCGATATTAAGAAAGAAAAGCTGTGATTTTTTATCCCAAGAAAATTGAAATCTGTCGGCAATACTCGGAATCAACGTCGAGACATGACTCGGTCACGCAAAAGCTTCGTGGAAACACGGGGATCTGCCAATTTCTCGCGGGTTCGGCCTTTCTAGAACGATGGGCAAACGTACTCGTGCATCGGCGAGGACAGGCGGGACGGGAGATATCTCGGCGGGAATCGAGAGCACGGCCGTGTATCAGTAGAAACGGTCCTCGTTGGAGCGTCGACTCGGGGAGCGGATTCGTGCGGTTTGCGCGCGTTCGGTGAAGAAGTTTGCATTCGGAGTAGGCAGGTATAACTCCCGGGAGCGGAGCCTATTTTGTATAACCAGTTCCGCCGGGGCAGAGATTTACGATCGTAGCCATCTTTCCTGCCGAGAGCTCCGCGAGACCCGACTTCTCTGCCGGTTCACCGGAATCGGCTCGCTCGCTCGCACGCCGCCGCTGAGACTAGCGAGGAACGCCAACGACCATCATTGCGCGAAACTCGAGATTTTCTATCGGACCAACAGCTCGGACTGCACGATCGAATCGTTGACGCTAACAGAATCTTTACGTAGAAAGCCGCGGACGCCATCCGCGGCGCAGTTTTTCCAATATAAATCATGCGTTTCATTAACGCATCAATATATTTTTCGCAGCTGTCGTAGGAAGATTTTCGTCGAATAATGTAATTATTGTTTATTATAATTTTGAAAAATTATACTGCAAAATGAAATGTGTTGGCCGAGATAGAAGGCCTGGGATTTGCGCCCGAGGGTTACATTCTGCAGCGGCGTGTCGAGCATCAGAGCTGCGCATCACACGCGGAACAGATGCACAGATGCGCAGTATGCAATTTATTATCTCGCGCTAAGTTATTTCGAAAATTGCCATTGCTGTCGGAGGCAACAACTATTTCGCCAACGCAGCGTGATTTATTACCGTCGGACATGCCTGATAAAAGCGTATTCTAGATGAGTAGTATCGTTTCGCTGCATATCTTGCAGCAATGAAGACAGAATATTTTATTATATTTAAGACTAACAAAGTTAGTAAAGAACGACCATTAATGGACCATTAAACGACCGCTTTAATTTAAAAAAAAAATAATAATAATAGCGTATCATGTTTTCTAGAAGGATGCAATAATATGAATTTACTTGATCGTATAGAAATAAGTATTGATTCGTTGCTGACCTTACGTTGCGGCGAGATCGTTGTACGGTAAATCGAAATGTTTCGAGAAGAGGATCGGTACGCGGAAACAATTAGCCTGATTGTGGCCTAATCAGTAATCGGTAATCATCGAGAACGAGAAAGGGGGAAGACAGGGAAGAGATGATGGAGAGGTAACGCGCCGCGCGATCGACTTTGTCGTTAAAGTTCTAACCGCAATAATTGCCAATATTACATATTTATCGATCGAATAAAACCGCCGATCCCTTTGACGGAGGAAGTCGAGCGCGTTATGAATCATTTACCGCGCGCCGACTTTTTTACGACTCTCCTTTCCCCTGATACTTTCTAAAACCGGGTCGGCCTCGAACGGCAGAAATTACCTAAGGGAATTCGTCGTAATGACTAGTTACAAGGCGCTGCCTCCCAGCTTTACGAATGTCGGATGTCGTTTGATCACCGCGCGTGAGCGTCCGCCGGTGTTTTACTTCGATCGAGAGGGGTCTCTTCCAGTCCCTCGCTCGTAGCTCTGCATTGCAGAAATCGAGATCAAAGCGATTCCTTTTTCGCCACGGCGCGTATCGGCCGCAATTCTGCAACAATCGCACGGATTCCCGCTTTGACGATTTCCCATTCAGCCGTGCAATTCGCGAAATCATTCGATTAATGTTCTAATGTCTCGGACCTGAATTTTCGATGTAATAACTCCGCGGCGCAGTTGTATGTCTAGCAAAGCATTCAATGAAATTAAAATATATTTCTCAGTAAATATCACTGGCGGAAATGCGTGTGAAACTTAACAAATTCTACACGCTTCCTCTCTATATATATATATCTTTTTTTATTTAGCACTGTTTGTGGCGATAGCGCTCCGGTAATAATCCACTCGGCGATAAATTCCAATTCCCCTTATCTTCCGCGCATTTGACGTCGAATACGACGCGGGATCCTGTGGACTCTGGGGAATCCGACCGTTGGATAGTCTCGGATTACTATTGCTAAACGGACTCGGCACCGTGTGTCCGTCTCCTTTCGTAATCCCATCCAATTGAACCACCTTCTGACAGTTAACACGACGAGTCCGAAATGCGTTTCGCGTACTTTAAGGTCAGGAGTGACGAGGGGTTACGTGGCTTGCCCGGCAAACAGCCCTGGTCACATCCACGGTAGGCGTCGTAACGTAATACTCATCACAAGGGTCCACCGTTCAGTGTCTCCCAATTTCATTTTCAAGTTGAAGAACGCGAAATTCTCACACGCGATTAGCGGACTAAACTTACGAACAACATTATTGTTCCTAAATTTGTCTTATATTACTTTGAAATTCGATTGTCAGTGTGGATATTCCTATCCCGTTTCTTATTTCTTAACTCCAAAAAAATTAAACGTGGAATTTTTCATCGACGGAGACTCTTTCACACGAATATCTGTAGTGTGGATGCTTTCTTTCGAAGACAGCCGACAGGTTCGGCGATTTAATATTGTCCCAGGCAGTTGTTCGCCTTTCATTGCGACCGAAATTTGCCTCTCTCACGCTGAATATATCGCGGACCGCAGGAGAAACCGCAGGCCGAGCACAATCACGCGAATACACCCAAGATTTCTACATTGTCAGTGGAATTTTGTAATTCACTTTAACCGATAAACACTTCAAGGACAAAACGAGGCGTGGGTTTTCGCGCGATTTTCTTTTTTGTCACCCGGTCGGCTTGAGAACCGCCGGCGGTATGCCTCGCGGGAAGCCAACGGATCCAGGACGGGCAGTAAAGGGCAGTAAAGCATAAAACCCCTCTTTTCCCTTCGCCCTTGACTACCGCCGAAAGCGGGGGCTTTAATTTTACTCCGGCGTTTTAACGCGCCGGGTAGTGCGCGCGCGGGTCCTTCGGTTGGCACCATCTCGCCCCCTCTGATCCCCGTTGATTGTCTAATTATTGTGGACCGTGGGTGCCCGTGCGCGCATACCAACGATTAACATACAGAGTCGGCGAGCAACAGCGAAACGAGAGCGGACGTAACGAGGGTAACGTCTGGTCTCTGTCTCTCTGATGGCGGGTTAAAGGCGAGAGAGCCGGGAGCTCATCTCGGATTTGCGTTTACTCACGCCTGAATACAGACGCAGAACGAATCGAAAAGTTTACACGCGCATTTCCACGCTCAAAGCGAAAAGAAAATTTCTGACCCAGCGCGCTTCCTCTCCGAATTTCAACCGTCGAGAACCTCTCATTCTGTGTGCAAATATAATATAATCACATCCGGAATTTAAAAAATTGAAAAGCTTTTAAGAATCATAGATTCCATATAGATATATGGAAATATGCTGAAATTATATTCTTAGTTTCGAAACATATTAATTTTATGCGATTCTTTCACACTCAAGTTCAATAAGAGTTCAATTAGATGTTTTCCATGCTGATACGCATGTCCCGTCTTTGTATAAAAATATTAGTATCCTTAAGTAATATTTCATTACCTGAAAGAGGAATTATGGCTTCCGGAATAATAATGGTGGAAGCCCCGCGCCGTCGCCGCGCTTGGAAGACGCGCAGGTAATTTCATACTGAAGAAGACGATCGATGTTTGAATTTAAACGATGTTACGGTAGGTCGACCGAGCCATTCGCCGTAATTGCGATGCCAGTGCGTTACGTATGTACGGCTAATGCCGGTATAGATGCACGGTAGCACACCATTTCGTAAAATTAAGTTACTTATTATTCTTAATAATGTTATATCAACACGAGCGCGCGCGCGGGGGATAAACGACATCAAAGTGCGGCTGGGAATGTATTTATCCGGCTCCGATCGCGTCTCCGATCGCTATCGGCTGTTTTAAGTGCAAGAGCCGCAATTAACCGACCGGTGCGGGCACGTTCCAAAATAATGTTTACCGTCCGGTCGAGGGACCGAATTGAAAGCTCTCACGAGCCATCTGTTATTGCCGGACAAATTTCACAATCTTCGCCAGTTTCGCAAGCAATTCAAAACATCGAAATAAAAACAAATTATCTTGTCGAAATTTAGCTGATTTCAAAAGAACTTTGGTAACCGACAATCGCTTTCGCTTTTTTAATTATTATTAAATACACATTACAAAATTAACGCGAAAAAAAGATCGCGATAAAATTCAGAGGATATTTACAGGATTATCCGCTTTACGGATCGGCGAAGCTGCGCGCCGAGCTTTCTCCACTCGCTTGATTATTCTTCCGCGGTAGCCAGAGATAAGAGAGTAGGCATATAGATGGATATTATTAATTTCCTAGTGGGAGGGCACACGGGCGTTGCGGGATATATTCGTAGTTTCATCGTTTCTTGGTAAAGCATCGCTCGACAGCCGTTCTTAATTACCGCCGGTATCCCGGGGGACAGAAGGTAGCCGGCAGTAAATAACAGGGATGCTGCCGTTGCTCCGCTTGTACGATCCCACGGTCGCACGTGCGACAAACCGGCCTATCTCACGACCGTGGGTCTACCCACTTGCTACACGCGTACATAGATGAGCAGCCTGCACGCTAGCCCGGTTAGACTATCCGCCGTACATCGTAGTTAACACTCCGGTTCTCGCTATCCGGGAAATAACTTCTGCCGCGGGAGAGCCAATAAAATCGTCGTTTATTTAATCGCGTATCGATCCTCCGCCCGCTTCCACCACCCGCGTAGCCCTTTAGCTCCCTCCAGTAGTTCACACGTGTCACGCGTATCAATCTTGATTTTTTTACAAAACTATTTTTGGTCCGATGCTGTTGAGTGGAGAAAAAAAAATTAACAAGACCAAAGTGTGTTGATTTGTGTGAAGAAAAGTCGATACAAAGTGTCGTTTGTATTAAATTGATTCCGTGATACTTAAGACTCGTGTTTAATTTTGTAGTAACACGTCAGGCTATATTCGTATAGGAAAACGTATAGGCAAGCGAGCAAATATTCTCGTTACGTTACGTACGTGTCAGGAGCATAACTTTTCTCCGGTCGACGCGATCCTCAGCGTGAAAGTTAGTCGAGATACGATGTAGGATGCGTTCATATGTGAGGAGCGTGCAGAATGCTCGTGCAATGTCGACCCGGTTTGACCCAACGAGAGAGAAGTAACTGCCTCCGTGTTGGCTTTTCAACATCCTGCTCGGTCCGACGCGATACATGGACGGCGTATCGGTCACTGCCGCGAGCACAGATCCTGTGCATTTTTCTGTTAAGTCCCTCGAGTTAACGAAGATAAAGTGAGGCATATTTTGTACATTTTTGCCAGACTATAGTGGAAAACGGTGGAATTGCGGTGGACTATATTAAGCCACCAGACAATCTTTCGCAATCCTTCCTTTATTTTCGTGACTTGGTATTCCTGGATGCAACGTTTCTGCGTTTATCAAGTCAAACGTATTTTAAAGAGCCCGTATAAAAAGAGATGTTATTTTTCAAATTTTAAACGGTTCTCGATGCGCGAATGCAGACAATTGCACGCGGTTTTAACGAGATATTCAAACATCGAGCGATCGGAGGAAAAGCGTCGATCGGTGTCAAGGTGGTGGGCGTCTCATAGATATATATTTTTTTTTAAATCGCCGCGCACGTCGACCGGCACTAATCGACAATCGTTTGAAAGGATGTATCGCGCAGCCGCCGGTAAGGAGTAGAATCTTTCACTTTCACCGCGATTGCTCCGAACCCGAGCCTCGCCCATCAATGGTTGTGTAACAATCACCGCGACCTGATTCCCATAACTGTTCCAAGTACAATCGAAGAGCATCCAGAACCGATCGGAAAGTTGTGCGAAATATATTTCATCTATCGATCTCATACGTGAATCTTTTATTTCGAAAAAATAGTCCTTACGTAAGAGGACGTAAGAAGACACTTTGGTTGCAAAGAAAATTTTGGAAAAAATTACTTGAAAAGTGGATGAAAAGCGTTTGCAGAAATACCGACAGCTTAAAAAAAATTGCTGAAAATTCTCTCTAAATTTCTCTCGCAGCATTCAGCTCCTCGCGAGTGTGAAACCGCTAGGGAAACAACTAAGTGAATATGATCCTGCGGATGCTGCGCCCGTTACTTCATATGCAAAACACTAATCGCAAACGGACTTATATAACGGATCCTTCTTACGTGCCGGGCATTTAACCGCTAACTAGCGTAAAGTGTGCTCCGTGTCTGAGAACTTTATTGCATCTTTCCCCGAACGACGATTCGAATTTCTATCTCGGTGGACGCCAGGGCGATCCCCGCGCGCGTCGGTATAAAATTACTAATGTCGAGTAAGGAAACCGCTCGCGCGTGGAAACCTTCGCGGGTTGTACAATACGTGACTTCATTACCTTTCCGCGCTCGCGCGCTTTCACTGGTGCGAAAGCGAGGTGTTGCGCAATTTTACTTAAGTCCGTTTCAAGATCATAATATAAGCCCGATGCACGATTGAAAAGCGAATTACTACGGCTCGCTAGCGCTGGCTCCAAGTGCCTCAAATAAGATTTGAATGTCCCGTAATAACGTGGGGAGGGGGGGAGGGGGGGAAGTGCGGCGAGTGTGGCGTACCGTTTGATAATTTTGATTCTTATTGCACCCCTAATTGTCTCGAAGGTATACGCGGCGTAATCAGGATTTACATTCGCGTGAGTGAAATAATAGAACTGAATATACCCGTATACGAACGAATCATTCTGCAATGCGTGCATACGAAGCATTGTTCGCCGCGTTTAACATTTCAAAATTTCCCCCATTGACAAAAATTTCCCATGACGCGTTAAAATATGAGAAGTGTGCCGTGCGTTAAGCAAGCCCGCCGCATTCATCGTTTTTCCTTCATTAACCTTCCGCGACTTTTATTCCCTTTTATCCGCGGCAGTCCGAGTGTAACTGTCTGTCTCGTACAAGAAACCCGATGCCGCTGATAACTACTTGTTGCAGAACGGTCGTGATTTGCGCCTATCACGCGAGGGTGAAATTGCAATTATTCGACCGGCACTCCGGACCGATCGATCGTGCGGGCAAAATCGACGGTCGGCGATATACATAATAACTCGCGGAGAGTTTTGTCCGGGCGAGCGCGAAGAGGGGGCATGCACCGTGTAATTCCGGCGACACAAAATGCGAAACTCTGCTCTCATTAATGCGCTCCACCGTGGAAATTTCAGTTGCCGCGCCGCGACGATAGATGGATCGGTATCGCCGCACCAGCGCCGCACCGGTTACCACCCATCCGAGAAACACTCGCCTATTCGTAATTGGGCCGTGAGTCTTGCGCAAGCATCAGCCGGATATTGTACCGGCGGACACCTCAAACCGATCTGTCGCAAATGCGGGAGATAAGGCCGGCAAAAAGCAAAGTTACAGTTTCGCGCTACGATACTTTACGACCGGCGCAGCGTTTCTCAATCCTATCGTGACGGGAATCGCGATCGGGAAAGCATTCCCGGTAACAATATCGCAATTTCGTGAAATTGAGGCGGACGATGAAGTGTGCTGTAAAAGACGCGAACCTGCATTTCGTGTGAAAGCAAAACGCAAGTTGCATCGCGCTTACTACTGTCTAAATATTATCTTGGATGAAAGCAACGTTTGTACTGGAAATTAATTCAGAATAATCGCATTGCGGAAACCGTCAAAGCGATGAGCTTTTTCACCCACTAAAATCGTCACGACTCTCGTTTTATGCATGCACGCAACGACGAGATGTTATTACGAAAATAATGAGCCCTTTTAAACGCCGTCGTTCCGTCCAATTTGAAATACAAGACCGCGTGGGTCGTTTGGCACAATATGAACATTTCGACTCATAATAACGTACATAATTCCCGCTGCACCTCTCTTCCGGACAGGAAAGTTTCACTTTGCCTTGCCTCGCCATTCTTTTTTCGGCGGATTCTTATCCTCCGGCTCTCCCACGCGCAATAAATAACTGTCCGCGAAGTCGTTTGTCGAGAACGCGCATTATTCCGTGCAATTATGCGAACGTTATCGCTACCTTCGCGCTATATACCAGGGAATTCGCTTATCCGCGTTGCGATCGCTAAAAATTCGTTCGTAACGAGTCACTTTGCTTATCGATTGCGCTGCGGGTTCTCAAACTTTAACGCTGGACTCTAAAGAACATTCTTAATTTCGTTATAATATACATGTTTTAAATTATACTTTTAATGGATCATACATTTATATGTAATTGATTCCACCGATTTATTTGATCTCCTCCTATGTGTTTGAATCCCGTGATTTTTGTACGATGTAGATTCTTAGCAATTACGATTTCTTTCCATTAGTGGTGCGGTACGGGCTAACGATTTTCCGAACTTTCCGAAAGAGACGACATTGAACGGCCTCCCACCTCGTAATTCATTTGCCCGCGCAGGGTCAGGGGTTGCTCTTGGGGTGCGTCCGAAACTCTGGCAGTTACCGAGACCGCTGTCAACATAAATTGCGCCGACCTTCGCCGCGAACGGCGAAAATTTTGGGCTTTGGGACCGGCTACACACTCGACTACAAGCGCGATATACTCGGTTAATCGTCACGCTTGGTAGCCGCGTTTCACGATATACGCTTAATTAACCGCTGATTAACACCAAGGTTCAACGTATACCGCTGCTAAATTATCTCGATTCTCGGTATCTAAACCCTCAATCAACTACGTCTTTGCGAGAGAAACACGACCGCGCGCGCTTTGAAATAGCGAACGGGGATGAATGGTAACAAGAGACAATTGTAACAATCAAGATAATTCTGTCCTTTGTCGAGATAAAATTATACGCTCCGTAATAATGTCTAATGGAATGCGAATGTAACAGATAGCTTTCGAATAACACGTGGAGAAAATTTTTGCCAACGCCGCGGAGTAAAACTGCGAAAATTTGAAAACGTTTTATTATCTTTATTTCATCTTATCGAGATGGTTCAATTTGAACGGTGCTTGATCACGTTATCGAGTATGCGAATCATTCTCGCCGCGACCTCGCCAGTTAGATCGTCGAGATCGAGAGGTAGCAGCGTTGCTTGAGAGCGTGAGGACCGATTAGATTTATGGTTCGGCGGTGGCAATTCGCCAAGATGTTTTCGCGATGCACGCTGGCCGACAGATGGTTATAGGGCAGAAGGAAGATACTGGGAGAGAAAGACCGGTTTTTCGCCGGAGATCTCTCTGATAGATCTCTTTCTCTTTCTCCCGGGAAAATGGAGAATGCCGGGATAAAGCGCTCGATCAGTGAACAATCGAAGCGTTAATCGAGATCGTCGAGATCGTTGATCAATCTTTAGATTTTCGGAACGCTAACATTCATAAATCGTCGGATCTTCAAATATTGATACGCTCAATTGCGTAAAAGCCGTGAAATATATTCTCATCTTTGAGATACGAGTTTGATTTTTGAGTTGCCGTTTAAACAAAATTTTGAAATCGTTCGTTTAAGAGTTTATATATAATTTTCGTTTCTAGATATTCTTGTCAATCAGAAGTTGCGCAACGCGCATTACCGAAGGTGGAAATAATTTCACGCAGCGGTGAAAAACCACGGACGAGGTTTGACTCGTTATCCGGGCGTATTTTCCGTGCCGTCGCAAACATTTATTTACGCGCTCGAAGCAACTGCGTAAATTAGAGACTGCTCTGGCTGCAACCATATTTGAAGTTGGTAATCATAATTATGTTTAGCACGGGGAAAGTTTACCGCGTTGAATAATTTTACGGGTGCTTCGGCTACACGTAAAATATTTCGACCTAAAGTCCCCTCGATACCCTGCACGCATAACCGCGGTCAACATGCCAATTACTTCTCTCTCGTGCCAAATTTTCAGGCAAATTGAAAAATAATGATGCACAAGGGGGGTGTGCGAAATTATTAAAACAAACAAGCCTGGGGAAATAATCAGTGAATATCAATACGGAGGAAATGTAATTTAATTATTTTCAATTTACATCCGGGACAAATTTACGAAATATCTTCATTAATTTATCGCAGCAAAAAATCTCGTCGACGTACATTATTATCCGCATTTTATAGACGCCGGATTTTCTTACGTCGTTACGTTGAAATCAAATATCCGCGATAAAGGTAAAAGGAAAGGAGAGCTCGCGAAGGTCGCGGCAAAATGAACAAATCGTCGTCGCGGTGCTCCTTCTACTTCGTCGAGGAGGAAAAGAAGTCTCGGTGGCGCAGCCGGAGATCCGGAGTCGTCGGGCCGAAATTGCACGGCCGATCGTTAAAGCTGTGAAGGATCCTCGACCGCGTTTCGTTAAGCTGTGAAAGGTCACCGAGAGCAGCTGCCGCAGGACCGAGAAAGAAATACCGAGGAGATAAATCCTGCGGGCGTGGATAACGTCCCGCGCATTCACGTTCCGAGAAAGAAACTGTGACCGATCGTCGGGACGAGCGCGCGAGATTTTCGAGTCGCAGGTCGTAAAAGCGTCTGATTCACTGCGGACGTCCGATTCCGCGAACGCGAACATAATTCCGCGTCGAGGAGGAGGTCGTCCCGCGCGAGCGCATCGGTTGTCTTTCGCGCACCTCTCGAACACGGCGGGATTTGCGAGGACCAAATCTGAAGAAATGCGACGCAAACGAACTTTATTGCCCTGCAACGTTGCGCGCGGGACTTTAGGGAATCTTAAGATACGCGTATTTCACGCCCACGAGATTTTCACCGGTCGCAGGAAAGAGGAACGGCCGCGTTCTCTCCCTGCCGCTGCAATCTTCTCGCAAACGCGGAAGAATTCGCTCGTGATTCGAGCTCGTTAATTCATTTCCAATGACGCGCCCGAGGATGTAAAGACGTGGTATAAACCGCTGGCCGAATGTCCCTGCAACCGTTTCTACGCTGCAATTCCGCGATACCTAGATAGCATCTGACTCCCATTATTATATATGGCGATACATTATAGCGCATCGCTGATACTACTTGTAGCGCAAGCAGTTTCAGATAATATATTCAAATATTCCTGCTGTACTTTTTGAAACTTTGAAACTAATAAATACACACTGTATTTATTAAGATCTCCGACAAATTATCGCGCACGGCGTGGCGTGCAGTTCGCTGCGGCGCGACAGTGCGTCGCAGCCGCTGAAAAATTAACGCGTGATCCCGTTGTGCGGGCTACCGCGCTGCAAGCTCGTATGTCGTACACAAGCTAATGACGATTCTAGGAGCGCGCTGTTCTGAAAATTTGCATTGCGCTTTGCATAATTTCCCGAGGCGAGTGAATAAACAGCTAGCGCTAAGATGGCTGCTGGAGAAGCCCCCGGGGCGAAAAAGAAACGAGCGATATAAGAGCGTAGCTCCTCTGAACATGAGACATCTCGCCCGCGGACACGATCGCGATCTATCGACGATCGAGACGATCGTTCGATCTAAAATCTTTTCCTTTTCGTTCGCTTCGAAAATGATATACGCGGGCGTCGTCCTCAATTTAATCCGACCGGACTTCAAACATCTGCGTATCTCATCTACGATTTCCTCAAATATTTTCTCTTGCATTTTTCACTTTTAACAAGTTTTTTCACTCGTTCAAATTATTTCTATCGTGAATTTTGTACTAAATATTTTGATAAATTATTCCCAGTGCTATCGTGCGATACTGTTATTCCTATTTTAACACCGAGATCGAAATGCAAATACTAAAGTAACACGCCCCTTTGAAACAGTCCATCGACAGCGCGCGCGCTGTTACTCAACTCAGCCCAAGTATAGCTTTTAACGGACAGCGCAAGAAGCAATAAAGGGAACGTGGCCAGAGACTTTTTTTCCGAGAGAAATAAAAGCGCGTAATGTATCGGCGCAATTGGGAAGCCGCAGGCTACTACCAAGCCACGAACATAAAGTTCGAAGACACGTGTGCGACGAGTAAAAAGTAGATTATACGCGCTTCGCGGTGATAAAAGTTCAAAGCGAGGTAACAGAAACTCGCATAGGCCACCGACCAAACACTCTTTTAACGACGAACCTATAGCAGTTTCAACAAGTCTATTGATCTCTCGCTTAGCTACGCAAGTGCATATTCACTTCACCAATGCGAAGAAGTGACAAATTCGAAAATGTTACAAATTATATTTAATTCTCCGATTTTACTGAAATACTTTTTTGCCTTACTCATTTATTTTTCTCGCAAATAAAACATTTTGCCTTTCGATCAAACTGAACGATTTAAACGAATTGAATGATTGAACAAAATAGTTATTTTGTAATTGAGCAGTTCTATTCGGGGTATTCGAGGTGTCAAAAAAAAGAGAGGAACCTACGGCGGAGTCGGACAGAAGGCAGAGCTGCTGAAATCGAATAAAGAACCAAAGATTCTTTGATCGGACGGTCTTCAAAGAGCGACGGGATAAAAGATGTCCTCGTAACTGTCGCATCTGTGTCGTATCAACGGTGGTAGCGCGGCGCTCGCAAGTCGGCGTCGCGCTTCTGTAACGTGCTCCGAATTACCGCGCTCACGCGTTATCCATCCATCCTTCTTCCAGCGTGGCCTGAATTATTTTCGAAGCGCGTCCCTAGCGTAAACCCGAATGCGACGTGTCAGTCCGCGTGAAAAATTAACGCTACTCGCGACTGCGCGTAAAAGTTAACGAGATTACGTTTCCTGCGCGAAAGCGGCTAAAGCGATTTATTCGCGTGCGTTAGCAGTTGGCGAGCGGTTCTTCACTTTTACGACGATTGCACATACAGGAATTAAAACGTGACGACACGAACGGATATTACATTACGCACGGCATCGCTCAAAGGTTTTTACATTTTGTTCGCGTATGCGCAAGTTGCACAAAAATGTGTACTCTCGCATGTTCCATTTGTAAAAACGCGAAGGAAAAAATAACAAATGCATAATTTAGCACATATTTCTAATAATCTGTAAAATTCGATTGAAACCGAAGAAATTGGAAAATTGAAATGTTCTACAATTGAAAAATTGTGTTAATACGGTAGATAAATGTTTAGTCACGCATGGCTCGTAAAGTACAGTTTCGAGACTCGAGAATTTTTTTATATTTTCGATATACTGAAAGTGTTTGACGCGTTGCGTCTTCCAGCGGAAGTTTTCATGATTGTCAGACTGACAATTTTCGTTCTGAGACCTGGGCGTGGTAAAAAAGGAGCGAGGGTTTTATCGCCGAAGCGTTTTTCCGTGACGAGCCTTCCTGAAAAGTACGCAGTGTTGCCGAAAAACCTTCTCTTTCTCTTTTAGAATCGCGAGCATAACCGGCCGATCTCATTGTAGCACCCTTAAACAGGGTCGCCCTTTATCTGTATTTTATAGCTAAAACGAAGGGCGGAGGCGTCAGCGCACTAACGTTGCCCCCGCGCCGCTCTCCACCCTTTTACTCACCCGCCTTTCCCATTTAGTGTCTTCCCCTTAAAGGCGCCGCGTTTGCACGGCTAGTTCTTTACCTAGTTTTCAATGTGCCGAATCCTGCACGTGCTCGACCCCAGAGCTCGGATGATGTATTTTTTAACTGCCGACGACATAAATAGTTTAATCTACAACGCCTTTATAGCGCATAAATCAAATCGGGCCGAAGTGGAGTCGCGGCCCGTATCTAATCTGTTTCTCGGCCTCCGAAACGTCCCTTGCCCTTCGATCCGTTGCCACTTTACTCGGCCGCTCGACAAAAAAGCTTGGACGTGGCGAGAATAAAGACCGCCCCGGGTCCAAGAAAATGCGCTCGGATTTACCAGTGGTCAGCTTACAAAAGGGTCGTGTCAGTGAAAATGGCCATTTGTCTTCAGAAATTAAATCAAAGTACGGATTTATGCGGAGTATGCGAAATTCTATAATTCGCAAAATCGTGTGCATTGAACATTTAACGAGCGTACTCAACATTTTCTTTAAATTTATTGTCTCAAATGTCAAAAATTAATTTGGAATAATATATTAGCAAGTCATGTGAGATTGAAATTATTTTTGCATTAATGACAAAATGCCTCGTATCCTACGTGAAACAAACGCGGATTGCGGACCGCTGCTCTTTCCTTTCTCGCGAGTAGATTTCGCAGATTAAGGACCTTCTTACGCGTCGTTCTTGCTTCCAGAAGATCCTCAGGACTGCGTTTCTACGTTGATTGATCGCGTTTGCTCATCGCGCCGCTTTTCTACCCGAGTCTCTAATGTTCTTTTTAATACCTGATTGTAGCTAGCTGCCTGCGCTCTCATGTTTTCCGCACGATTCCATATTTGGGGTGGGACGATATGCATAGCGTGGAAGATGTATGTAGCACTACATATGTGAGTTGTTAGACGGGTTAATGATGTCAACTCTGTTTTGAAAAATATGAAAATACCTAACTTGAAATTTTTTTGTGCATTTTACTTTTGCGAGTTTTATCACGTTAATTTTCTCAAAAAAATATTTCCTATGTTTTGTAAAATTATTATTTCCTTTAAGTTTTGTCAAAATACGAATAAAGATTATATATATATATATATATATATATATATATATATATATAACTTGGAGCGACATGCTAAATTTTATGAAGAAATCATAACTCGTAAGATTCTTAGCTCATTATTATTTATAACTGGTCGTAATTTCAATACGAAATCGTTGACTAGCATATTATTTTATGCCTATACTTTTTATTTGATAATTTTATAAAAATAAATTTCATATTAAACTATTCAGATTGATATATTTTTTTAATTATTGTAGTTGCTTTATATGTTTGTGTCATTCATTCTTTTATTACAAGCCGAGTTTCGGATTGAACTTCATTATAGCAAAAATTTAAATAACAGACATATTATAACGCCGAAGATGAACGTATATGATGTATAGCACTAACCAACTGGCTCTTCCAGTTCTTTGCCGAACCATAATAAAACATCTATCTATCCGTTTAACATTTTACGAGCGTGTTCCTCGCGCGTCACGCGATCTCGGGCGATGATGAGTCCTTAAAATCGCGGCTCGAAACTGGTAGGTCGCATGCACATAGATAAGCGATGAATAACGAGCTGGTCAATTCGCAAACTGCGAGCAGTAAAAAACAAGTTATTTATTAAATAAAATACGAATAATGTATTGATAAAAGTTAGCACTTAACGTCACTATTTATAATGCATTTAAAAGCAATTAATGCTTAAACGCGTACATATTTTATCCCCACACTGTTTATAAAACCAGTTTCTCGATGATTTGTGAACGCTATAATATTTAGACTTTCTATAAAATATATAGTATATGCGCTTTAGGATTACCTTGGCTGGCATTATGTTATTCTTTGCAAAACATGCGATCACAATTCTTTCTGCGTTTTGTAGAATAGCAGAACTCATCGCTCACCGATATGCAGGGGCTCGTCGGCGTTATTAGGACGGCGCGACGGTCCGTGCGCCGGTGCCGGTAAATCTTTTCTGGTCGCGCGGGCCGTGACACGAAACAGCGTGTCAAATGCGGGAAAAGAGCTCGCCGGGGCCATAAATGCGAGGAAAGAGATCCTTTTTGTGCGGTCGAAATACACGCACGCATATACAGAGCTTACGACTCGAGCAGCGAGGCCGCTCGCTCGCTCTCGCGCGGTTGCGGCCTATCCGGGACGACCGCAAGCGGAACACCGCAGAGTTCCCGGTACCCCGAGCGAATGCACCGCGCCGTCGTCGCACCGTTGTTCGAAAGGAGACTTCGAGACAGGCGTCACTGACCGAAAAAACTCATTCTTTCTCGCAGCAAAGGAGCAGAAAGCCGTGGCGGCGCGGCGCGGTGCACCGCGGCCCGCTCGTAAAAATATTATTTACGTCCGTCGCAATGGCCGCCCAATAGCCGCTTTACCCTTCGTCTGATCCTTCCTCGCCCGGATATAAGCACGTCGATGGTGCTCCTAATTTAGCGCAACATTCGGATATCTAAAGATCCATCTGCCCTTGCATTCTTTGCGAGTCGTTTTTAATTATCATCCCGGCGTAAAATATATAAAAACAAGTAGTCGACTAAACACTATTGAATAATATTCAGACTTTATTATTGTTTCGAGATAATTCACGAATATTATGATTAATGTATACATGCTCATGAAATCATTCGCCGGTATCTTGTTTGATGTATATTTGAGTATATTTACCTCATCACGCATAGTCTATCGTTTATCTTCACGGTCTTCGACTACTTAAGCCGTGAGAGTCCCGCGCCTCGGATCTGGTCGCGAGACACACAACCGGAGCCAAGGACGTCAATCTTGTCGCCAGAGAGATTTCTAAACCGCCGAATAGCGGCCGCGTATTCAAAGGGCGTTTCAACGTCGAGCCTCTCGTCGCGAAGATAAGAGAGAGCGGGGAGGCGATAGTAGAGCGGGCACGGGTGGAAGAGAGACCGACAGCGAACGACCAAACGAGAAGAAAGAGTGCAACGACACGGTGTGCTAGCGAGGAAAACAGGCGACGGCGACGACGTCGACGTAGATGGCGAAGAGAACGGAGAGGTGGCCGCCGATGGAGCCGAGAAACGAGCTCGACCGCGCCCGGGGGAGATTATGATAATGCCAGCAGACGTTTCGGGGCCGTAAAAATAATATGATGGTGTCTCGGCACGGCTACCGGGTACTTTGGCCGCTCGCGTGCACGGTGATTCATTCCGGCGCGATAAAAAGCGACGTGACTCAAACTTCAACCCGGGAGAGAGGTACGTGGGCATATACACGCGCACCTCTCTCCTTCTTTTCTTTTTTCTTGTTCCTCCGTCGTCTTTCTTTCCTTCTGTTTTTGCCTTTCTTCTTTTCCTTTTAGCCCTTCGCGGATGCGTCTGCGTTTGCGACCAAAATGCCCGCGAGGAGAAACGACCGTCCGACTTCCTCGAGAATTTTTGACGCCCGTGAACATTTGCGAATTACACATTTCGATCCGGGGATTGAATCTAGTGTAATTTTATAAAGCCTGCTGACGCTGAGATTTTAAATTTTTCTGTCGCGAATGTCACTCGAGAATTGAGAATATTGAACAGGATATTCTGAATTTTTATCTCCGCGCAAATCCTAGATTTAAAATTTTAAAATTTTAAATTGCATCAAAATTATTGAAAAAAGTGAGCTGAAAAAATATTGTTCGATATTATCTAACATACGTTCCGCAAAGTATTTCTCTCCATCAATTTATATTTTATTCTATTTTACCGTTCTTGTAATGTTTCTTTTTATATACATTTGAGTCGTATATCGACAGCGGATGTTGTACATTGATGTCTTTGCAACAGTAATGCTTTTTCTCGTAAAAATAAGACGCGAAAAGGGACGAGGCCTCATTATGCTAAAGATACCATTCGATAATCGAATACGGCTGTAAACGTCGTTTATTTTTCAATAACCGACTATATCGAGAGAGATCGAGCAGTGTCACCGTCGTCTTACGACATTCTGTAGGGCCCATTTCGTGTATTTACTCACTCATGCCGTGACAATTCACGGCCTTAGCGTCTTCCGAACGAGCGACGGATTTTTATGACGCGTATTCGCCTGCCTCTCCGCGTCTCGAGGTAGGAACGATATCGCGTCGTCGTTGATTGCCCGATAAAAGTGACGTCGGCCATTCGACGCGCGGTAGTAAGTGTCTCGCGCGATCGCGATATGACGCGAAATACGAGGCGATGCGATCCTCATGCCGGTGTGAAAAAGCCGATGCGCGAAAACGATCGGGGGATAATGGCGAATCGGATTTTACGTATAAGGAACACAGGAGTACGCGCGCGTGTACGCGCGAATACCAGCGGAATGATCCTTGTTAACTCTTTGGCTATTGCACGGCCGCGCGTATCGAGAATACATATACAGGTTAAGGAATTACGGAAATTCTTACGATGTTACTTTACGAGAAAACTGGTTTCTCCAAATGTACATGTATAATAACCAAGCGGTATCGTACAGTAAGAAATCGTGCAAAATAACAGTTTAACTTATAACAGTTATATAATTCTGCTCGCTAAATATAAGAAAAGCGTATTAATATATCTTTCGGATGCTTTTTGAATGCTTTAGATAAAATCTGTAATATAAATAACACGCGGAAACACTGTAATTGAGAGAAATTCTAGCACACTCCATATTTCTCAGACAGATGGCCGTGAACGGCCGTCGAATTCGACGAATTAAACTTGCTCGTATACATTGATTATCAGTGCGAGCCGCAAGGCGCTGTTACATGGACCAAACTGGGTCCGTAATTACAGGTTGGTACACTTACACGCGGTACCGCTATTTTTGCCGTGCGTTGGATAAACGTTCGCACCACGACCTGCCCCAAACTCGATGGCAACTCCGGCTCTTAAATGCCCACGTCCATAATTTCACATTTACATTATTTATGCGATTTATTCGAACTGGTATAACGTGAAAAATTTTGGTAAAAAATTTAAAATTTCACCATTCATTAAATAATTATATTCATTAAACTGTCATTAATTTAAACATTAAATTTAATCTATTGAGATTCTGCGAAAAAGAAAGCTCGATCAATCGATATTGATCTTTGTCATTTTTGTTCCGAAATATTCTCGGATGATGTGTGCGAAGAATTTTAAGACACCGAATTCGCGAAAGGGTAACAGTAGATACTTCTCGCAGCACGCCCAGTGAATTTACGAGAGAAAATGCGGTCTCGGTTATTTGCCGATGTCTTCGGCATTTATTTTTCTTAAACCCGCGAGTGTTTTCTCCGCTGCCTGTTTGTGCCCGGTGTATTTCTGCCGTTGCTTTTCCGCGCCGCGTCTGCCCCGGCATCGCGGCGCAATGAAAATTCACGGATGCACTCGGCTGCCGGATGCAGTTTGCATAATGCGGTAGTAAGTTATCGCGCCTGCATATCGTTGCCGGGACGCGGCTTGACCGCGAACACTGCGGGACATCGTCCGATTTTTTCGCGAGATAGTTCCATAAATGGTAACATGGTGATTAGCAGCGTATGGCCCAGCGGCTATACCGGTCGTTTCAAAATTACACTAGTATCATGATAAACAGAGATTTCGTTGCTCTTTTTCTTTATATAATTTTAATCAAATTTTATATTGAAAATATTTTTAATCGATGCTTGTTTATATCAAAAATCAAAGAAGCGTAACAGAAATATATAATTTGATCAAATTTACATCAACTGTAATAAAAAATCGATTTTGTATTATTCAACATTTTCATAGAACGATAAAAATTTGTCAATGTTACTCGTAAACTGCAATTAAAGAAATCTCATCTGTTATAAAGAATCCTGTATCCTCGACGCGCACGACGTCACGAGTAGCCTCGTTTATTCCCGACAATGGGGATCGATTTTAATGGCATTATACATTACCCTTGACGATCTGCCACGCGGAATTTCAAGTACGAGAACCGCGCGAGAATGTCGCGAATTATCCCGCTTCTCGTCCGGCCGCCAGTCACTCGTACGAGCGATGTCCTTACAATCGCGCGCTACGTTCGTACAATCACTTCGTGAGAAGAAGAGCCGTATTACTACGAACGGCCTCGAGACATATCGTGCGAATACCGCGACTGCGATACGGATGGAACTAAATCGTTTTCCGTAATGACGGTAATTATACGAGGCATTCTTCCATTATAAGTTTTTCAATTACCGGCATTCCGCGAGGCTTCCGTTTTACGAGAGGAAGCTCCACCGCCGCGCGGCGATTTTTCTGATAGACTATTTCCTCGGAAATTATGTTTGACTAATCATCGCGATGTACGGGACATCTCGTAAACATTGATACGTTATTATGGCGGAATTTACGATCGCGTAAAGCGCAACGATGTACTTGCAGCGGCATAGACGCGGAGAGACACGCGAATTGGTTGTAAATTTTACGAACGTCGCGCTATTATAGTAGCTCGTTGTTTAATTAATTCGACCACCGGAATAATACGAATTTGCCTAATTGACTATCGTCTAAATGGATGCTGCATTCTTAAGGAATGCAATTTAATAATATAAGATTTTAGATTCTTTCATATTAACGAGCTTCTTTTAATAATCATGCAAATGATGTACTTCGAAATATACTCGGTGGGAAAGCTAAGAGTCACGATATTCAATGCAAATGCATGCACCGCTATTATTAATTAATTATATTCAATTTAACTTTCTTCAGCTTTATTTTATTTCTTCAGTTCCAATAATTATACTTTCGTCACGGTATTTCAAACGTTGAAATAATTAAAAATAATTGATAAATAATGACTCTCCTGAGTTACAGCCGCTTCATCTTCATAAATTTATCATGAATCCGGTGTTGCTAAGCTATTATCAATTCGATCGCCGGCCCGCAGTGTATTTTATTTCAACGATATAAGGAGATTAACTTTTTTCCCCGGGATAGTCTCCTAGATCGCCATCGTGCTTTCACGAGTATCCCCTGCGACGCGGCTTTCCGACGCCCGTGCACCCTCTGCGCCTGCTGCACCCACTTTCGTTTTCGCCGTCGATTGTGGATTTGGCAAGCCCAAGTGGTGCCGCTCCCACGCGACAGGACACCAGAGGGACCCCGGGGATTCGACGGATGAATTATTTACCCCGATTATGTCGCACAGTGAAGGTCTCCCCGACACGGCTCCAAGGCCACGCTACATTATTAACGATGCACTACGATAAGGCGAAAGCGCCGCTCTTCTTGCAGCAGGTCTTACTTAAGACTTACCGACGGCTTTTTTATAAGTCCTTGATACCTTCCGTCGACGGATAATTGTTCCAATATTCACGTTCGATTTATCGATTTATCTAATTTATAATATTACATTTGAGCGACGCAAGATTTGCAATCTTGACGTCCTCGAATTTAAGGATTCTTGGATATTTTTCGAATACTTTTAACAACTTTTACTAACAATTAAAGTTGCTACATTTTTTTCTCTCTGTAAACTTGTCGCGTGTTAACAAACGTATCCGATAATCTGACTGAAGGTTAGTAGGTAATTCCTCCTGAGGATTATCTATTATCTTCGCTTTCTTGGTTCTGTCGGGATTACACATAAACCTCTTTGCTACTCCGCTCTCTTCTTCTACTTTCTGTCTCTTTAGCTCCCCTCGCAGAGGACGTTCCCGCGGGATTTTCGATAAGGTCTTAACCTTTCTTCTTTCTTTCCTCCAGTTTCTTCCGCCGAAATAAGCCGTTCTTCTTCATTCCGCTTACCGAGTAAGCCTCGCTCGTAATTCGTACCATCGATTCCAATAGCGTAACTCGTGCGGCTTCGTTTACATCCCCCGGTGATGCCGCACAATTATTTTGTGATATCGCGCCGTAATGAAGAAAAAGATCTCAGTTTCTTAAATCGAGCCGCAGTAATTTCGCGAAACCGTGTTTATCCGCGTAAACACGTCGCGAGCACTGATAGCGGTTTATTCAAAATCCTGCCTTTTTGACTAGCCCCCTTCTTCGCTATAAATTGTATGACGCATGGCATGACAAGCGGGCTTGGAAAACGGCGCGCCTTATTACCGTCATTCGTTTTCGTTAACGAAAACGCGGCGCCGCGGTGGAGGAGATTTTCACGCTTGACTTTTGGGTTTCGTTGCGGATGATTTGTTTTCGCGCGAGGTAAAATCTTGTACATCGTGTTGAATAAACATATAACTCGAGAATTTTAGATGAGAGAGAGAGAGAGATTCATGATTATAATATCAAAACAGTTAAAAAAAATCGAAAAATGTGCGAAGAAAATAAAACATTTTTCTATCTACGAGATTTACTGTCAATACGATATAACAATTAGCGTACAATTTTTATTTGTACATTCCGTAAAGAATATAAAACAATTACGTATTATACACGTGGTATAAATTTTTATAATTGTAAAATTCATTACAATATGAAATCTTTGATATATTTAGATAAATGAAGAGATTGTTTTCCGCGACGACAAGGCAAGAAGCGAATTAACGCGCGCGTGGTGACTATGCGGAACGTTTGCGCGCGCGTGTACGAACGAGGCGAGACTTTAGCCGAATCGTTTCCGGTAAATTTCCTCCCGACCGATAGGCTATGCTTCGGCAGATCGTAGCCCGCCCGATATCGGAACTTGCGCTTCGAAGCACACGCGGCTTAACCGTCCGGAAAATTTTTAAAATATCGAGCGTCGTCGAGAGAGCGGCCGTGCCGCGCCGCGCCGCGCCGCGCCGCGCGCCCACTCGGCGAACGATCCCAGATTCGAGCGAGTAAAAGCGAATTTACACGGTTCACTCCGGCCGATCGTTCTAGATGAGTCACGCAAAGTCGAGCGCATTGGATGAACCATTTTTTACCCGGATGTACACCGGTGCGCGAAATGTCTTTGACCGAACGCGGCGGATCGTTCAGAATGAATTGGAATAACGGCCCGTCTTTCTGTCGCCGTTCAACGCGAATAATCATTATTTACTTTGTCCGCTTCTTCTATATATATATATATATTTTTTTTTTTTTTACTTTGCTCGATTCGAACAAACGCGATGCATTCGTCAATAGCGAGAGCGAGTGCAGATTTGCCTTAAAGCGGCGAAAGCAAGAGTCGCGACGGTATTCATACGACGAGAAATGTCGCATAGTTGCCCGATTACCAGTCATCATCCCGAGCACGAGAGAGGAGAGACGCGGCAAGTTTGCTCGTAAAACTCCTTCGACCGACTACTTTTATGCGCCCTGTCCCTCCATTTCCTGCCCCCTGTCTCCGTCGCCGTCCCCTGTTCCTCTTTCCAAACGCCATCGTGTTACAAAAGGGAGAGGGTCTGAGCGCGGAGTTGCAGTTCGTAATTACCGGCTGTAGTTTCGCAAAATCAAAAGTAACGAGCGCGACTCCCGTCTCCCCCCCCCTTATCCCCCCCTCGAGCACTTTGGGGCAGCAATTAAACCCTTTTCGGTAGCCGAGGAGTCTATATGCGCGATTCCGCGCGAATATGTACGTTCGTGACGTCGCGCTCGCACGAGGGTACGATTCTAAAAATACTCTGCCCGTCAAAGGTTGCGCATGCGTTATCCTTTGATTCTTTCTCATTTAACTCCCCCCCCCCCCCCCCCGTCTGCCTTCTTTTTTTCGCGAAATTTCAGTGAGCGACTATTACGGGCGGCGAGTCGCGCGTTTTTCTGATGCCACTCTTTCAAAGTCCGACCGGTAATTATTAACCGCCCGCAACGAGCTCAGCTCGATGTATGAGCGCTGCCTCCCGCATACTAATTAATCCTTTCATTCTTCGCGTAAAGTCGTATGCGGCTACATATTAAAAATATTTGAATGGAATGATAGAAATGCGCGCATAACAAGAAAACTTCATGTTCGACAGACGCCGAGTATATTAATTTGTGGATAGTACCTAATTAAAGGCGGTATAAACTCTTTCATATATTTTTAACCAATTCGTATTCCGCTAAATTTTTGCGACAGAGCCTGAAATATGTGTCGTATATTTCAATTATGTTAAAAAGAAATTCGGCCGCGTTTCACATACATTAATTTTGCGAAGTAGACACGTTATGGTTTGTTTTTAATAATCAGCATACGTATTTGTGGACTTTAAAAGAATATTGGAAAATATGCAGAAAAATTATTGAGCGATAATATTTTATAATTGTACACGAGTAAAATTATTCCAAGATTTATATTTATCTATACACAATATATATTGTTTTTCATTCAACTATTATTTTAAATTATTTCAAAATGTTTTTTTTTTAATTTAGCTAAAATTCCCGCAGACAAACATATAATTTATATATGAACGATTAAAATCTCTAAAACCGGCTGCTCACGAATGAAAGATTAAAATCGTTCGGTATATCCGATTGTACTTTCTTATGAATCCACGCGAGAGATGCACCGGATGCTACCCCTCGCGCACCGACTAGAAATATCTGGCGGTGGGCCGCATATGTTCACATATGCGCGTATCTGGGTCTAAGAAATCAGCTATATTTGTCCGTCTTCTCGTACTACTCGCCGCACGCGTACGTGACCTTACCACGGGGACGGTAATATTAGAAACTCCAGCATGTATTCGCAGATACTGACGCTCGAACGAACATCGGTGACTACTTGCGGTCACTCGGATGTCCACCGTAATCAGCAACAGATTTGCATTCAGAATCCGCAATTCAAAGATTAAAATCCAGCGCTAATCTTGGAAATGATCGAAAACAAGCCGTGCGGAAAAACGAACACTCCGCGAAATAGCTTAACTATTTTAATTCCTGCTTTAGTTTTCTATTTATTCTGCTTTTTTTTTGCATGTTAATAAGATACTTTTAAATTGTTTTTCTTTTAATTTCGAAAGACTTGTAAAGAAAGATAAAAAATGATTTTGCAAGATATCAAAAATAAGAAAATAATTGAAGTCGTTTCTCTTTCAAGCGAGAGGAACGGGTTACATATTTTCTAGTAATTGGATATCGGGCTTATTTTATTGGAATTAAAGGAGCTTGGAGCGCAAATGATAAAAGTTTTCTCATTTGCATTCTCTCAATTCAGTGAAATTTATTGCAAACTCGAGAAATCGAGTTATGCCGAATCGAGTACTTCTTTTTTTCCGCGCGATTATAATTTTATATCAGGATTGGTTTTATTAACACCGCTCACGCCAACCTTGCGTGGTTGATCAGGTCAACGCGCGGATTTAATAGTTAATAACGGTGAATGGGAAACATAAGTTTTACAGCAGATGCAATGCGTCTCAATTTTTAATTATTACGCATATTTACGTGCCTGTTGCCATGAATGTTAATTGCAACTCGCGCTCGTACCGCTTCGTACACAACATTTTTCTGACCGACTGTATACACAACCGCGCTTTTTAATTATCACGAACAGGGCGGCGTGGGACACACGAACAAACAACGTTGGAATAATTAACGAACTCGCGAAAACGTCCCGTTGATTTCGATAGACGCCGCGCTCTTGCCACGATTCCGCGGAATATTCACAGTATAATTAGCGCAGGCCAAATTATTGGCGCGCTCGCGGTTTTGCACGACAACTGCCTCGTTTCGTGTCCGAACGCCATTGTCAATAATTTACAGACTGGCGAGTCCGAGGCAAGACGTAGTAGTAAGTCCGCAGTCTCTAGGAACGGAGTCATTTCTGCGGAAGATTGTAATTAAGCACAAATTGTCCTCGGACGATTGGGTAATCGGCGAAGTGGCGGATGGAGGTTAATCCCGAGTTAATGCTCGCTCGTTAATTTCGATAGTCGAGGCGCGAGTCGCGATTACGCGCTCCACATTGCATACAATAGGGAGCGAGATTGAACTGATGCAAGGAAGAGACCACAAGAGAGAAAGTCCGAACGTAAAGTATAATAGCGGCGTAAGAGAGCGCAGTAAGAGAGCTAATATGTTCAAGATTGTATGTGCGATGGGGAAATTGTAGCCGCGGTACGCGGCGATCGTATTAAACGCTCAAGTATTTTCTAAATACCGGCCGTTTTCTATCTGGCACAGCGAAGCAAGTATCGGAAGGACTCCGTGTTCCTTCTTCCAGTGATCCCCCGATAAACCGCGTGAATCACGCCGACAATCGCGCGAATCGCAATCTTCCCTCGTACTGTAATCTTCGGGATCACGATCCCCTAAGAAATGTATCCATTACTGAGTAACTGGATTCACGAGTAACATCACGTACGAACGCGTTACGACTCCTAGCAGGATATCCGGGCGCAATTAATGAGAGTCAAATTATCGACACGAAAGTACGGCGCGACAGCTCGAATTATAGCCTTTACCTTGGTATTCGAGTCGGACTATTAACAATTTGCTCGTTAATGAGACGCGCAGTTAAGTTAGGTGTGCACCGTAGGCTACGGAGTCACTCTAAACTACCGGATTTACGGTTAGCCGTCCGCTAAACGCTCCACGTAAACACGCTGTTAGCAGTGGCGTGGCGGAACCCTTCCTCCTCTTTTCACCTTTCGATCCGCGCTGTCAATTTCACAATTATAATTCTAAGAAAAAATATAAACGTAAATCGTAAAAATGAACAGATCTATTTTTTACAATGCAGAAATGGAGAGCTAGAAAGGTGAAATCTACAAACGCTGCAAACGCAAGCGTTTTCTCAATGACAGTAAGAAAAAAGAAGCAAAAATGTTTACACGTTTGTTACTCTTTCATTAAAAACTTTGAATTCTCTAGTTATTGAATAAATTGCAGAAAGTTTTGTTTCGTGCAAACGCGCACGAAATAAGAGCAATTTTCTTAATTACTCCAATTTGTATGATTTCAATGTTGTTGTAACCACGCCATTGCGTTAGGCAACACATACGCAACTCCGTGCGCGGCAGGCAGCCTTAACATTTCCCTCGAAAGCTGCTGTATGATCAACGGCCGATCGACTAATTGCCGGTAATACCGAATGACAGAATCAAAAGTCGTTTGCGCCGCGTATATCGCCTACGCGCGCCATGTTTACTCGCGCGAGCGAAATGCGCAGTGGAAGGCGCGCGACGAGAGGGGCCGGGGACGGTGGGTGGTTCTTCTGAATCGAGATTATGAAATTATGACCGCGCATATATCACTCGCCGTTTGCACGCTCGTTTTCCCTCGCGCCGAAGGTCCCGGGAGTCACGCAAAACGCGTATTTGAGCGCACGATTTATGCACTGACGCGCTCACAGATGCATTCTTTTCGACACTCGAGATTTTTCAGGCGAGATTTTTCAGTAATATCCCTTTTTTTGCCGCCTTAACGAGCGGGTACGTCAACTTTGGTTAATCTCCATTGTAACTGGCTCAACTCTTTTTGCACCTCATGTATATTTTAAGAAATCTTCATTAAATGACGAAGCAGGGTAACGTGAACATACGATTATGAAATAATCTACATCTACGCTCATTTATAACACGACGATTAAGGTGAGGTGCAATTTTCTATATCTGAAAATCTTCGTCTCGGCTGGATTTTTTTTTTTTTTTTGCTTTTAAATCGAGTTAGATGCATATTTAAGCTTCGAAGAGGAAATGATGTAAAAGGTGGAACTGAAACGAACGAACCTAATATGATTGAAAATTGAACGTGCAATTATACCGGTTTCAATTCGTGGTGTAAGCGTGCCGCTGATGATTGACATGAACACGACTTCTGGTCGAAAATTTAGCGTGCCATCCCGAAAGCCGCATCGGCACACTTGATCGCGTCGGGATACTCTCGCTGCTTGAAATAACCGGTTCCCGGAGAGCACGGTCGACCGGTAATTCTCGTTTAAATCAGACTCGTTGATTACAGTCGGTTGACTACAATTATACGCAAATCGCGGAATATCGGATTACGCGAGCCTCTCGTAAAGCTAATAAACAGCGGCCGTGCCTGGAAGAGTGCCGGCGCGGCATTTCGAGGGTCGGCTCTCGTATGACGTCAGCCATCACGGATCGGGCTATTAGCCTGATTTTTCACTCGGTTCCGTCCCAGATCGTTATCCCACGCCGAAGAAATTTACGAAGTAGACTCGAAACTAGCCGAATGCAAATTAGACGGCGCCGCGACGTTTCTGGCGCGCGAATAATATATTTCGGAGCGCGATACATTTTACCGCGCGCGTTGCATGCCCCCGACACATTCGTTTTGCGAGAGCCATTAGAATATAGAGTTGGGCGTGCCGATCGAATGAATCTCGATTCGAATCGGTGCCATTCCGTTCTCGCGCGATATGATTTAACCATATCATTTTCGCGATGATCGATTGCGATACGTCTGGCTTATTGATCGCGAAACGATTAACTTCCTTGTTTTCGATGGAGACGTGTGGAACGAAGCACCACAGGTATTTATATTATTACTCGACTTTTTTTTTTTAGAAAATACCGATACAAAGCTTAAATACAGGGTTATTTAATATGGATGATTGCATCTAATAGTAGACTTCAAAATTATATATCGATAAGCTAAGATTTATAATCCCTGTTTCTGTATACTTTATATTTCATATTTAATAATCTTACTTAATCAATTCGTAATAAAGTTTAGTTTGCCGAGAGTCAAATAATTGAGCAAAACTGTAATTTTAAAAATCGCACATAAAGCGTGTCTTCTGTTGTACGCGCAACAAAACCTAAGTAATATAATGACGCTAAATCGCCTTTATCGATTTTCACAAGTTCGAAATCCATTTAAATATTTGTAATATTCGACAGAATTTTAATTCTCGGTAAATTTGCTGATAGCAAATTGAGAAACGTTCTCGCAACGCATTAAATGTCGGTCAGTCCTGTTATTGTTTTACTTTTCGACGGAGACGAGGTACACATAAAGAGCGCTTAATATTCTTTGCGCGCAAAGCTAACAAATTGTCAACGGCACTTAACGCGTCAAGCCGGAATACCCGCGGCTGTAAACGCGTCGTTGTCGCCGCGCAATGTAAAATAGCCTAAGGTCGAAGTAATCGAGAGAAACCGGTCCGCTAAATTTCCGTGGAGTTTCACGGGGATCGGGCAAACCAGCAGCACACCCGCGGCCCACCGCTCTCCTCCCCTTGTCGCCCCACGAGAGCACGCCTCGGGAGCGAAACTTATCGATCGCGTGTGTCGCTGCGTGTAACCCTTCTTCTCCCCCCCTCCCTCCCCCACCCTCCCGCTGTCCTTATCCACATCGGCTTGCCGCTGATATCCTCTCGTTCGTCATACGATCCTCTTGACTCTCACTGCTTGCCACCGTACTCACCATTTTACACCCGATAAAACCTCTTTACGTGTTCTCGAGACGGACCCGGCGGTGCGAGCGGGCGCGGAACGAGAAAACGGAAGAAGGGAAAAAAGAAAAAAAGGGAAGGGTAGAAAGAAGGGTAAAGAAGGAGAGATAGGCGTCAACTCCCTATCGCGTGACGCATTAATAAGCCGCGCGAAAACCTCGACGCGGTCCTCTCCCTTGGGAGACAGCGACGGCGGCGGCGGCGGCGGCAGCGGTCGGTTGGTGGCACGTATGACGTCGTGAAAGCACTTCTCGGCACAATCGGTCGGAAATATTTTCGAGAGAAGCCTCGTAAAAATTCAAGATATCGCTTATGAGTGTCTTCGCTCGCTCGCGGCGCACTCCGTCCGTCCCGTCCATCCATCCGGGAGCACCGCAACGCTCGAGTGCCCTCATTGGACCCCACAAAAGGTCCATTCCAGGCGTTCCGGGCTTTACGACTGGCTGAAAACGAGGGGAACCGGAGTCTACTCCTTTCTCGATCGCTCTCTCGTCCAGCGAGACCGGAATACAAGCCACCACCGGCCGCCGCCAATATTCATCGGCCGCGACTGTATTAAAATATATATTCCGAATAATACCGCATCATAGAGATACGCCCTCGAGGGGACAAGATTGCGAGCTTACGGACGACGAAAGTCGCATTTTGTGCGAGCGGGATTATCTTACGATCGCGAGACGGCCGTAATTTTTATGCCGGCTATATATAACTTTATACAACGCTATTCGCCGCAATCTTAAAACGATACACTGTAACAAAGTGTTGTGTTATTTACGTACAGAATGTCCCCGAAATATCGCATTTTTTCGGCTATAACTTTTAAGTTGGAGACAATTTTTTTAATCTTAATTTAAGAGAAACGCATCTTGAGACTTCATTATTTAATCATTATCGCATGTTGTTTATGCATAATCAATATCACTCAAAAAAATATTTCGCTGATGTAGTTAGATTTCTAGATATCGCAACAAGAATGTATCGCTATTTTTCGTATCTGTGAAAACATTGTTTGTCACATATAGAATTTATAGCAGTAATGTTCTAGCAATAGCTTCTGAAAAATTTAAGTACCATTGCTAAATGTTATTCATTGCATGATTTAACACGTGATTGATCTTATATAGATAGGCGCTTTAGAGAAACTTTCTTTTTAAAGTTCACAAACAATACAGATATATATTCTGTTTCTGTCATCTAAACTGATTAAGTAATTACATATGCAATATCACAACAGTTGCTAATCATTTATCTATTTTAGTTAATTTTTTACACCTAGAAAATTTTAGCTATTATTGCAAGATCATTTTTTTGAGTGATTAAAATCTCGACACCTGCGCTTTGATTTTTATAACCTTTTTTCTGTTAGATTTTTAAAACTTATCGAATAGAACGATGTGGTTTCAGAGTAACAAAAAACATTAACGGAAAAAAGGGCTATAAATATCAAAGCGTGGATGTCGGGGCGCAAAAAATTCATTATCAATCAATACAGAGTTATCGATACAGAATACAGAAACTTTTCAAACTCCCTTCAGTCTGGTAAGACTATAACCGGTATAGTGATCACGCATGAACAACGTGCGGTTATTTAATTTAATTATTTAATATTGTCAATCTCTAAACTCTTACTCGGTATTTTTATCGAGGCAGATTGAAACATCACTCGTTCTTGAAGCATTTGTCTGCCCATTATGTCTCAACGGAATAGCAAACGCACCTCTTGTAATTCCCTCATAATCTTCCCATTAAATTTCCATTAGCATAAGACTCCTTTTCCGCGATTCATTGCTCATACGACTGATCTCATAATTCCTGATCATCGTCACTCGCATTACACGTGTCGCTTCGGAAACGACTGGCAGTCATCGTCGATGATAGCTTCCACTGCATCCGAGATGCGTCAATGATTTTCATAAATTGAGGAGGAGAAGATAAATACACCGATGATGCATGCGCGCCTGATTGCCGCGCGGATCAGAAGCGGATTCCGCGAAGAGTGCCGCCTCTTTCGTGCATACCGTACCGAGGCTACGGTTCCACGACGGCGCTCCGTCCGTCGCGACGTTGCTCACGACGGTTCGTTCGGCAACGTTCCGCCGGTTGTTTCAGCGCAAACAATGAGCGTTCGACTCATAACGCTCAGGGTCGCGTCTCTCATTCCGCGAGGTGTGCAAGGCCGCGCGCGTACGCGAGGTACGTAGATACACAAGCATTCATACGGCGGCCGCATATCCGACCGATATATTTCTTGCAAGGAGATCACTCGATTACCGCGAACCCGTGGAATTGCGAATTACGCGTGTGCGCGTCCATACGCGCGGCTACGGTTTCTGCGTACGTAATGATGGCCATTACGTGTGCCGCATTCGCGTTACGAGAACGCCGCGGTCGAAACATATTCGATTACGCTGCCAAGGATACGTGGCGTCTATGCACGACAGCGGCGATCGATGTTGTTTCATGACCGTGAAATACAAAATGCCTTTTTCGGTAAATTGATGCAAGGCTCGATGTTGCGGCGTGCGTTGCGAAAACAACCGCTAGCACTCGTTTCTCGCAAGCGTCACGCGACACCAATGAAGCGAGGAATTTCCGAGACGACCTGTACAGAGCTCGAGCTATCTGTATGCGCGCCCGCAACAATATTCGTTCATTTTTAAAAAGATTGCGTGCCGCTAAATGGCCGCGCCGGGTCGGTCCGCTATGATCTATATTACGATGAGATATTAGATATCCCTAGGAGGAGTCAGTAACCTGCGCTCCGCGCAGGCCGTGCCATTTTTCAGAACGTACCGCGCTAAAAGTGAGAGGAGAATCTTCACGAGGGCCGCTCACGCCCCGGCCAAGTATTAAAGCCGCCCCGCCGCTGACCCCCGTCGTGATCTTCGCCCGAAGATCGCGCTTCATAGAAAGATATTGGACATCTCCGGTGGTCCAGAAGAAATGTGGCCCTGTTGCAATGTACCACGATGATGGCAACGAACTCTTGAGTGAGATACCCATACCGATATCGCGCGATAAAACCCTCGGCGCCTTTTTCGCTTTCTTTCCTCTTTTTCCTTCTTCCTCCTCGTGCGCTCAAATGCACCCCGCGAAATGAGAACATTCGCCGGACGAGTGATCGAGTTTGCGAGATTATATAAACAGTGGCAAATGAATCAGATGAAATAAGGAATAACGCTCAGACGCTAATGATGAAGAAATCTTAATGCTGAAAGTGAAAAAAGCGTGAGATATGTGACAGTTCGCCATCAAATCTTTATTAAGAAAAAGTCGGCAAAGAATCACGGATCGGGAGAAAGTATGCCGCATTTCTGCAATATCTTATATAACCTCTTCAACGCTCTTGAAACTCTTTCAAGCGTGAAATAGCCGTGATATTAACGTACTTTACAAATACTTTATGCGAGTCGCAATGTTAGTTAACGATAATCCTGTTCAACGGTTCCTCATTTAACTAACTCAGCCAATCAGCAGATGCCACCAGAGAGAAAACGGGCTTCGGAGGATTAATTAAATGAGAGTAAACCGTGGAATATGCTTGCTATCGAATACGCTTACGTTCAAATATCATATACTCGCACTTGTACGTACACCGACGTGGGAGAGTAAGATAGATTCATCTGTACAAATATGGCATCGCCGGGGCACTCCGGGGAGAGTTACCGGCGACAAGAGGGTGCAAATATCGAGCGAACATGGACGTGCGCGCTCGTCCGCTCGCTCGTCCGTTCGCTCACTCCTCCGTCCGCTTCCAGTGATGCATGACGCGATGTTACTGACCCTATACGCCCACCGAAACAACCCTATTTTCCTCCCTCGATTCCTCCTCCGCCCCTTCCCCCGCCCCCCGTTTCGCCACGCCACCCTCGAGGACCTCGCTCGCCGATCCGCCCTTGGTTATTTATTTCCATTTATTTTGACCATCAGATCCCGCACTTATATCCTTCGGCCTCGTCGCCCCGTTACGAAGCAACCGGACCTCGCAGTATATTTTATTACCGCTCCAAATAATTTCGCGTCGTCGCCGCAGCGAACTTCTCGGCTCCGTCGTTGTATCTTACGACGACTGACGACACGCGGTCGAAAGATCGCGTTGAAAGATAATTCCTGGTTTCAAATGTTGAAATTTTACGAGTTATTGGATCCAATTCGTTGACATTTACCTCCTTTGAGAAAGATGTGTAAAAGAAAAATTTACTAAAATAATAGAAAGCTCCGAAAATATCTTAAAATATCAAGGAAAGACATCTTAATATTTGAAAACAATGTTTTTTTAAAAGTTTACATTAATTAAATTTTTTAAGAAATAACTTGTAAAATTCAGATATTTACCGTACAGTATTTTTACCAACAATTTAGATTTAATAGAAACTGATACTTTAGTTACCGAGATAGATTGTCATTCTCACATCATTATTACCTCCGCTGTAATTTGTGATTAATAGGCCGTTCCCCAACAGAACGGAAAGCTCGCTCTCTCAACAAGAAATTTTCGCTAACGAAATAATCTAACGTCGGCAGAAGGCGGTGAAAGCCTGTTCTCGTACGTCTTAATTGGCTTCTCGCGGCGTTCACGTTCGACGATGTTTTCGCAGTTCCGAACCCTTCCGCGCCGCGGATCTAATTAACGAATTGCATTAGTGCATTGGGGAAACCCGGGAGGGAAGGGAGAAGCAAGCCAAACATTATATTTCGCTGGAGCACGCCGGGAATACGCGCGAATAGAAAGTGCAAGCAACCTTGTTGCCGGGGCGGCCGACCGAGGGGCGGAAAAGCGACGGGGAGGCGAGCAGAGGTGTCTCGAGAGCGGGCTTCAGGGTTTTGGGCACAACGTTATTTATTTAGGCTCGCAATCCGTCCCGGCACCGCTCGTAAATTACTCGCCCGTCCGATGTGTGCCATGCGCGAAGGCAGACAGCCGCCGCCGTCTTTCCGCACCGATGTTTTCCGGAAAGAATCTCGGTGTGTTTTTTCAGCTCCCGTGTTGCAGCAGCCCATGCGCATTCCCAAAGAATTGTAGCGTGCGTGGTTTCCAATGCGTCTCTTGTTCCTTGTGTGTTGCGGTCGGGGAAAATAATCTTTTCGTCGTCGCTGTTTGCAAAGAACACGCAGTGCAGGTACACGCGGCTGGATATTAAAGTTCCGAACTCCATTCAGGCAAGATGTTTGAAAAGCAAATTCAACATTGGGGCTTACATCCACGCCTATGTCCAAACCGAAGTCTACACCTATGCCTATACATTTGGTTGACGGTTATCTCAAAGAGTAAGCTCGATGCGTGAGCGAGCGTAAGTGCCTTAGCGCAATGCCGGGGCCAAATGGGATCAAAAGTACTCGGAGACTGCGTAGATCGATCGTAGGGTCGGCGGAGTGCCCTAGATTTTCCCTTGTTTTCGAACGCGCGGTGCCTCGTATAACGCTCGTAAGTTAGGGGCGCCTTGTATAACTACCCGCTACGCCCCCGTCGTTGCGCATAAAATATTTCGACGCTTTAATGGCTAATAGCTTTTAATGGAACCTCGCTCCGGCATGTATTTCGTGACTGCGGAAGCCCCGATAGGGACGCGAGAGAAGACCGCGGTCAAAGGAGACGGAAGCGTATCATCCAGCCTCTTTACGGCTCGTGGAAGGTTCCTCTGTCGAGGGATCACAAACTTGCGCGAATAATATTCTTCAACGAGCTGGTAGTTTCGAAAATTAACCGTGCGTTTGCTATCAATACTTGGTTACGCATTTATGGATTTAACACAGTGGAACAAAATTTATGTATTGTTAATCTTGAATTCATCTTTTTCGGCATTATAGTTATACACACTGTCGGTTTTTCTTCCGCGAACGATCGAGTATGCGACGCGCTAGAATGAGGAAATCTCGAGAAGACGGTGCGAAAGAAAAGTAAATGTTGTTTCTGAAAAAAAAAAGATGAATGTACGTCGAGTCAATTAAGAAAAATTAACATGCGACTACATTTGAATATTGACGTAGAAAAAAGACAGGCCTGAGAAACGCGAGACATTGCAAAAGATCTCGTTTGACCTCACGGCCGGCAGGTTTTCCATAACGCGCGGGAGATCTATAAAGTCGATTTATCTCGGTCTCGCGTTTACGCGACACATCGACGACGAATAATTGAATATGCAAGTGAACCGGCGGATATTTTTAATGCATTCCTCAATTCTGCGCACGTCAATGGGAGAAAAAATTGAAAGTGGGTCTTCCGTATCGAATTACCGAATTAAGTCGCTAAATTAGCATTTCTTAATTAAGACCGATGATTTACGGCGCAGCCGTAACGAGCGGTGCCTAACAAGCGATTCTTTTTCCCCGCGGTGCATTCACGAATCCGTGAACGTCTGCCTCGTAAAAACACAGCAAGGTCACGTCGAATAAAGTTTCCGCAAAGACGAAACACAGTCATCTCGCGTGGATAATCGCCGACGAATTAATCCTTGCATCATTGGACGAGTATATGTATAACAATGAAATCACCATAGTGTCGCGACAATTTGTGACGTAAATCACAAGTCCAGATTTCTCAATCTGTCGCGCACTAAAAAAATGAGGAACACAAATGCAAACATTTCTCAATACTAATATTTAATGAATATTTATCGCATTATTTTTCATGTTAATTGATTTTATTGCTCGCGAAATTTAACAAATGTATCATTAAGAAAAGCAGGAAAATTACTCTTCCGCGCAATTTTACAGTTTTTCGATAATAATTGTACAGGCGAAAATATGCTTGGCGTTCCTGCAATTTCCGGTGTGCTGGATTTTTCGGGATGATCTGACTCAGACAATCATGAAATATCGTAACGCCAGGAATTTGTCTTGGAGCAGAGCTTGGCATTCGTGCCATCCGTCGGGGGTTCCGAGACAAATCACCGGCAATAACGTCGATAGCCACCAACGACATTATTTTAGTATTTCTGATTCGGCCAATGGGCCAAAGAAGAGGGGGTGTCGCCCCCTTTTGCCGACGGCAGCAAAATCATATAACAATCAATATGAAATTCCCGCAGAATACGCGCCACTTCTTCGCGACCCACCCTCGCCTATATCTTCCTTCATCTAATAAATTAATTCGTGTGATCAGTCATTCGCGACCTCGTCGCGTCACTTCCCATATCAACGAATACCAGGCTGAGAGAAAGCTGAAATCGAAGCTGACGTAATTCAGATGAAGACACAAGCACGCTAAAAATATTACGCGAAAACAAATTTACAGATTGAAAAATATATACTTTCTACATGCAGAACACACAGCGAGAAATAAGTCGAATGATGTTATGTCGATTTCAATTCCGAAACGGAATCGTTTGAAAGTTCTGAGCCCCGCGCGAATTGAGAAAGCACGAAAAGGTCCGAGAGAGATGTTACTGTCGGGAATTTTCTAGAGAAATTCCGTTGGCATGCCGAGGGTGCGATCGCAGTTTTCTGTATCCGGGAATATTTGGCGCATTCTAAAGATTAGAGGTGTGCAAACGTGTTTGCCCGAGTTGGACCCTCGGGTCACGCGCGAGCATGTGTGTCATTCCGACATACACATTGTATGTACAAAGAGGTTGGCACGTAATGTCAATATTAAACTAGGACCTCGATCTTACCCCGCGATACGGTTAGGACCTTTAATCTTTCGTCGAATCCCTCGGTGTGCGTACAGCCGTGACATAAATCTTGGGATCTTTCGCACCGACATCAATTAATGCTAACAACGTAATAGCCGGTGAATTTCTTTATTTGCATTATTCATTAAAAATATCCATCAGATTACTCCGGTCTTTTTTAACTCTTAAACGTAAATGACGCAACGTTGTTTCAACGCACAAACGTTTGCAGCAGAACAAACGATGCGTAATCTATAATCCTGAATTGTTAACCGGCAGTCCGAGACTGATCGGCAGCGTTGATGTGAACGCATGATCGACTCGCGCGGACAATTTTGCCGGACTTATCACAAAATCACGGCACGTGCCGGTGCGATAATTTCGGCGGCAGGCCGCAGCTCTGGCGAATGGAGCGGCGATTCCGCGTCGAAGCGATTTCGGTCTATCAGCAGGACCGAGAGTGTGCCGACCGAAACCGCGCTCGGCGAACAGTCGCTACGTGAACGTCGTGCGAAAACGGGAGGCTTATCGGACGGATATTTGCGGACGACGAGATTATTGAATTTATGGGAAGGACGGCGGAAAAAAGGGAATTTCGAATTGAGAGAGAGAGAGAGAGAGAGAGAGAGAGAAGAAGAGACGTACAGGCGTCTTACATCGCGAAGAATGGATCCACAATGGAAAAAGCGCGACTTACGCGCTACGTACACTCCGTACACGTTGTGTGTATCCGGCCGTATCTCTTCAGCGCGATGTTTACCGAAGATTTACCGTAAGCATGTGCAATCCCATAAATCTCGCTCTGCTATAACGCCATTGTCACGCGGGTCGCTCCGCGCGACCACGATCATCGCGATTTACCGTGACAACTACAGGATATAACAATACATGGGGGAAGACGACGAATTTCGGAGGGCTGATAGCGCGCGAGGATGATGGTTACTCCGGTTCACTGTTACGTCCTCCCCCGTGGATTGTAATGAACAACTCAGAAGTGCCTGATTGTGTCTATGAGATACCGCTGTTGTTAATGCCACCATTGTTAAACACAAGCATTACAGCATTAAGAACTTGCGTTGCCCGATATAACATATTTATTCGACTATTAAAACACTAAAATCTTATAAAGTTCAAAATTTCTTGTCCAAAAATATAAGATGTTTTAACTTATGCGATTACATAATATTGAAGAGCGTTATTTATTTCAATAGATTTGCAAAATAAGTATTCTTAAAAATGTTTCTCATAGAAATTGATTTCAACATTTAATTCGTTCGATATGTGGCCTTATATACTTATCATTATTAGATTTTGTAATCTTCGCGTTTCGACGCGCAATCAACGCGACACAAAGAGAGCTTCATGAAAAAGTAAAACGTAATAGAGAGATTAGAAATGGATATTATTATAACATAATCAACACGATAGATCTTTCGAGCGCTTCTTCTCGGGGAAGGCAATAATGACAAAGCACTCTCTATGCGTCATATTTCGATAAAAATAATTCCTACTTCGTTGGAATCGATCTCACAGCTTTCTAACGGCGAAGAGGCAATACGCGCCTTTGAGCCACACACGTGTGTCACGTACGCTATTACAGCGACGTATCTCGAGCAGGGAAGGAGGGTCGGTTACCGACCTTGCCTTATCGCACGGCTTTGTAACTCGTGACTATCGGGGAAAGCAGTAAAACTTTATCGCAACGTCAATTTCAACGCGGATGTGAAACGTATGTGTATAGCGCGACGCGCTTACCAATCGCCATGGAATGCATCCACGCTTACGTACGACACAATTGTGTCGCGTGGATGACGCTTCGGGTCCATGATAACCTCAATTTGTCTGATAAAAAAGCTTTTTCGAAGCGGCCAGGAATAGTCGAGATGCCAAGCAAGCAAATTATCACTGCATTATTAATCAAATCCTCCTAAGAAAATCGTGCATTTGAAACGCGAGATCTAAATGTATTTTCTGAAACCAAGTTTATTTATGTGAAAAGGAAATAACACAAAAAAATCCGAATTTTGAATATTAGTTTTTTCATATTATTATTTAAAAAATTAGTAAAATGTGTAAGGTATTTGGAATAGTCAAAAGACACATTAAAATATCGATTCAGTGAAAAATATTGGAAAAGGACAAATGTGTGAAAAATAATTTCACATTTCAGAGATATGATGCTAAAGGGCAAAGTAAATTTAACATCATATGGTTATAACGAGAGACAAATTCGCTCTCACCCATAACATTATGTCTAAGCTAAGTAGAAGTATAAATGTCTGCCCGTTTTGGAACCGAGCCGAGGTGCTCTAAGCGCGGCCGTGTATGGATGTAACCGCGATTATCGGCCATAAGATTTGATTTACGTAACAGCGAAGGTGTCGAATGTACTTTCAGCGCCTATTGTTAAAGCACCGTAGGACGTTCCGCCGTCGATCGTATCTCGTAAGCGCGGTTAAGCAATGACCTATCACGATAGAGGCATTCTCAAAGATCACGTAAAACCCGAAAAAATGGAGAAAATCGCACGCACGGTCTTTCTGCATGGAAATGGAATACCTACGTGATCGCTCTCGAGATCGCGATTGTAATTGAAGAATCTTAAGTCACGACAAGCTGTGCGCAGATTTGGAAAAATCCTCATTATTGTAATTAACTCGTGAATAATTTTTCTGAAGAAAACAACATTGAAAGACGATGCGAAAACTTTTGGAAGCTTCTATCATATTCTGTCATATCTTTTCTATCTTTTATTAGAACATTTATCTCTCAAGTTTCTTCTCTAGTTTCACACTCGATGCACACAATGTTACAATTCAAATAACAGAAACGGGTATAGCCACGCATAGTTTTATGCTAATATTAACACGAGCCTAGCACCTTTATACGTACAGTGATGTGTTTCTCTCCGTGGCAAGCAATATGTTAACCTCCGCAATAAACGCCTCTATCCAACCGTTGTTTTCGCGTAGTGCGGCACGGCGGACCGATCGCGCGGATCGTCTCCATACGTCAAAACGCGATCGAGCGTGCACGCGCGAGAAGACTGCGAAACCCCGTCTTTAAAGGCCGTATCGGTGCGTGAAATGCAGAGGTTCTGACCGCATTTACGACTATCGGTAGTATCGCGAGAGTAACGTTGCATAAAATATGATTTAGAGACCTTTGAACTCACCTACCTATCTCTCGTAATAGCGACGGCTTGGGAATCGGTTCTCGAGAAGGTGTACGAGAGCGCGCAGAAGCGCGCGCGTGTGTGTGCGCGCGCGCGCGCTTGTTGATTCGCATATTCGCACCTGCGATAAAACATCGCGCGTATGCGTGTACGTACGGACGAGTGTACGCGGTCGACGAAGTGCCTATCGATCTTCCTACGCGTTTCTTCGATACTATTCTACATGCGTATATATACGCGGCCGGTCGTCCTTTTTCCCCTCAGCTAGAAACCTTGTTCGCGATACATCGATGTTTCCTTGCATCGATAGACATGAAACTTTCGATGTTTGGAAGAAACTAAATATACAATCCTAAATAAAGGTCAAAGTAAAATATACTCATTTTCTCTTACTCTTCTTTTTGCATAATTGTTTTCTAAGTTAAAAATAACGATTAGGTTTTAATAAGCACTTTAGAATGATACCTTTAGATCGGGATTAAAAAAATGTCTCGCGAACAAGGCTTCGCTCCTATTAGTCAACTAACAGCGTCGGTCATTCGCAACAACGGGTGCGTGCATAAAAATCGCCGTGAATTGCAGCACGGCCGCCGCACATCAAGTTTAATCGCCGACCTAGTTTTTTAGCATCAGCAAAATAGGCGCGGCTAAATATCGCACTAAGATATCGAGTTGTTGCGAGACACTTACAAGCCATTACACACGAAAATTTAATTTTTATCCAGATTTCCAAATCTAATGCCATTTGTTTACGGAGCGAAAGCCGGTGCAGTAAATTTACAGTAACCGGATTGGTAAATTGATTACTCGAATTTTCTAAAATTTTCTAGAATTGTTTTTACTCTGCTTGTCATTCCGATAATCTCTGGGAATCTAGAGAATGTCTGTCCGGAAAGAATCTGTCCGATAAATCGAATCTCGCTATATTTATAATCCGCTATCTGCTTTGCAGACGAATGTTTTTCATATTTCATATTAAACAGGCTAGTGGAGTGACAGGCACTTGACAAAGGCAGAAACGAAAGAATGGCGACAATGACTTTGGCATCTCGTTAAGATTCCGCGATTTGCTTGCAGTCGAGAGTGAAAACGATGGCATTAACATACAATCCTCAGGTTTTCCCATTAGCAATAATTGTTAGTCATACGTGCGCTTTCTTTCTTTTTTTCGAGCTTCTTTCACGGCAGCACCGCTCAAGGACTTTGCTTTATGGCCACTGTAATACTCATCCCGAGAGAGCCACCGGCCTTGGTCGACCGTTTGTATTTCGCATCCTCGATGCGTCTTCGCGCGCTGCGTCCACGACGAATCGTCGAGAGAAAGAACCACTTTAAGCGTGACCGGCACCCACGGTTTCGATAGGCCGCGAAGCGAACGCTAACAATCCGTTTGTAAATCCCGTCGGTCGGTTCTCGGTAACGAATCGGTTTTACTTAAGCTAAATATCAAACGGATAACGCACTCCCGGCTACGCTCAAACGCGAGACCAGAAACATCAAGGTAGCGCACGCAATCAGCTGCTCTCGAAAAGCCAGCGGAAAAAGCAAGATATCTGAGATCAATAGTTTCATCCTGCTGATGAAAGGGTTTGAACTTAATAGAACGCGAGTATTGAAACCAGCAACATTGAAAAAGAGAGAGAGAGAGAGATTTAAAATGTGCCATTAAATAGAAAACTCAAAGTGGAATTAAGCATATCAATTTAATAAACTATTGTTTTCTCGAGTGTTATTTGAAAACCGTTATTTAGAAAGAAATCCGAAAACTTGAGATTATTACGAAACGTGGAATTTTTTTTATTTTTTTATTTACACGATGATAAATCCCGCGACTTGATTTTTTTATTAATATATAAAAATCTCGAGATTTCGTGTAACGGTCGATTCCAGGTATTAAAAGGGCGAGACTCGCGACAAAGTGATGCTTTTGCAAGCGGTCACAGTTAATATCATCGAGATGACCATTATTCCGAAGTCTCGGATACTCTCCCGGGCCCCTGCGAAAGACCTTCTAAGCCGATAAAGGGCTTCCTGCCCTGAAATTGTCTAACGATAAGATTTGCAGCGGGATTAACAAGCACAACGAAGCCATTCGTGGGCAGCGCGGAAGGTGCAACGTAAGACCTCGCGCGCTGATCGCAGCATCGATTACACGGATCGTAAAACCCTACGAACCGAGGCATGCGCCCCGTAGAGGCTACCGGCGTCGCGCTGTCTCTCTCTCTCTCCCTTTTCCTCTTTCTTTCTTTTTCTCTTCTAGCGGACTTCTATTTCCTCCTAAAATCTCCCGAGAGCTAATAACGCGGTTCATGTTTAACCGACGGAGTTACCGGTTCGGTACGGTTGTGGCTGTAAAACCGTGCCCCCGATCCTTTTTACACGCGTGTTAGCGGTCACGCGAAACTGCGCCGCGTAAGCGTATTTTCCGATCGAGATATCAATTTTTTATGCGACACGTAGAAGAGTCATACCGCGGAACCGCTGCGTTTTATTTCAGTTGTAGACGCGCTCGATTCCGCATCGGTTTTCGAATTTTCGCGGAAATGAAACGCCCTCCGAGAGACAAGTATTAACTGTTTTTTTTTTAACGTACGATTTCGTATGAACTATTTATCGAGATAATGACTCTGCCATCTTGTGGCGCAGAGTTCATCGCTACATCCAGGTGGAGATGTGAAAGTGAACGAAGATTATGTTGAAAAGTTGGAAGAAGAGAGAGTGACCTCGAAGTTGAATTAAAAATCTCGCGCGCCCGCATTTCGCGGATGATTCGCAGGGCGATTCGCACGGGGCACCACTCGCATGCATAGATGCACACGCGGTTGCGTGGTATTGTTTAGAGGAGCGACTGGGGTCGGTACACATGGCCTGCCAACCAGATCGCGGGTCTCTGACCTTACCAGGCGTGTAATCGATGCTGCGATCTCTCTCGCCGCCGAGGAGGTCTTTATACCGCCGCTGCATCTCGCACTCTCGAGAAGAGCTGACTTCATTATGCCTGATAATGCTACCAGCAGCGGTTTATCCCATGCATTTCGCGAATATGGGAAAACGAGTATCTTCGGAAGCGGCGCATCGAAGGAGGGGGAGGGGACGGGGAAAAAAAAAATGAACGAGTCCGCATCTGGCGATCTCGATGGATGCCGGCCAGACAGAAACCCGAGCGAATCGTGTAGTGCTCGTCTACGAAAGGTGTTATTAACCAGATTTTAGGAGGAAACGAAAGCCGACGCGACGAGGATATCGGCTGTTCCTCGAGGCGCGTCTGGGATCTCATCTCTCTCGGGCCGCACTTATGGAGCATTAAACATCCTTTTTCTTAATTAGCCGATTGAACCCTCATAACCGCAGGAGAAATCGGCAATAATCCTGAACTATTAATGCAAATGAAAGGTTCAGCTTGTTTATATGTCGTTTTAATGGTCTCTTTCCTTTTATTGCTCCCAACATGTGAATAATCCGAATTTTTAATGTTGAAATTACTTCCACAAAGTTCGCAGTGATAATTACTTTTTAACAATTTATGACTATATATTTATGATTGCTTATCGATCTTGTAGCTTTTACGACGGAAATGGCGTCCAGCGGCCACCCGCTAATATGGTGAAATCAATATGTTGTAAATTCACGCAGTTCGAATTCGAGAAGCCTCACATTGAAATCTCTCTGTGGGATTCGATCAAGGCGGAAGCTATCTTTAGCGTATCATACGGCTGTATTTCCGACTCACGCGGGGTCATTACGCCGCGATCGAAGTGGCATCATGAATTCCGTCATGGAAATCGTAGATTCGCAAATAGCCCATGCGATTCTGCCAAGAGATCCACCATCATTCTGTTCCCACGGAGCAGCGTGCAATTACGGTGTCGTTAAGCAGGGTAATTTTAAACGTCCAAGTTCAACAGGCGATACAGTACCAAGTAAATCGAGCTTTTCCTCTGCCCTTCGACTCTGCCTCGCGGAACCCGTGACTACGTACGCACCCAGTTACGGCGTCTCGAAAACCTCGAATTACGCACTCTTAAATTAAGCCTGTACATTTTGCTCTTTATTGCAGCCGGTTAAATCTACGAACGACGCGTCGTATTACCTCGACGACCGGCTACTCCTCGCGATGCCTATCCTGAAATTCCGCCAAGGCACAACTTAATACATTCGATATATTTTTATGGTACAAGTAACAGAACAGTAATTGCGTTTCTCCCAATTTTATCCGATATGTTCTCATACGAGAGAACAAATTAAAATCGCTGCAAACCGTTTCTCGGATATCTGAGAAAATATTGAGGCAAGTGTTACATCAGTTTGATTAAAGATACAATCTCGAGCTATCGGCGATATCGGCATCCGCAAATACCACACAGCGACTGATGGCGCTCATAAAGCCATTACCGCGATCGAAACCCCAGGCCCTTGACACGAGTCAAGAGCCCGGGCTCTCTCCGTCCGTGCATGTTGTTAAATACCGGAGTTGACATCGTTTAACCCGTCTTTCCGCTGTCCCCACTCGCGGCCGCCAGTCGGCGAGACGAACGATGGACCGACCGACACGTCCAGATCCGCTTATGTTCCACGATCGATAGAATTTCTTTTTTCTTTACGAAACACTTCTTAATTAAATCTTACATAAAAAATGTCCGCACTCGATTTATGGCTGAACGAAGTCAAGCGCGTTTTCGTCAACTTTGATTCGTATATTCACGGTCGTCGGAATTCTCATAACTCTGAACGCCCGAACTTAATTATCGAATCGTCAGATCTTCACACCCACGGATTCTCGGAGCCTCGGCTCAAGTGCTTTTACACCGGGCAAAGGCGTTTAGTCCAATTACTGTCTTTCGGTGCTCGCGCCGTCCGTCTCTCACGCGCTTCGCTTCGCGTTAACTCGACCGCTTCTCCTCCACGGGTCAACGAACACACCCAAGGGAGACGAGCGACGGCATAAATGCACGGTATTCGAGTAATAAACTCGAGGACGAAAACCATCTTTAAGAGGCCTTGACGGCGGGAAACCACGAACCGAGGTAACCTCGTCCAGTCCGCCGACGAAGGTCTGACCGGAGGCCAATGGTGGCGGACCGCACCTGTCGCGACCGACGGATCAACAATTTTCCCTATTAGCCAACCAACTTCCATGACTGAGACGCCAGTCACGGAAGCTTTCGAAAACTGCAGATAACAGCTGCGTGCACGCTTGCGTTCTTTTCCGTCCTCCTTAAAAGTTGCGACGACGATAGAGCAAAATCAAGCGGTCGAAATTTTCTATCGCACGTTATAAATCGCGCAAACATCGAAACTGTTGTAAAATTATCTAGCAAATTTCAAGTATTTAGGGCAATAAAATAGTGCGGGAATAAATTGATTTTCTAGCAAGGTACATCGTAAAATACAAAATAAATGCGCAGAACGGCGGTCGGACCTTTTCCTTTTCTCGACTCGCTCGCTCAGGTAATTCGTATTATTTCTAGTTACGCCCTTTTGCGCTTTCCATAATTAAAATGATACGAGACAGAAGCGTAGATCCGAAAACATGGTAACGGAGCTGGCTGCGTTCGGTCGGCCGACCGACAGGCAGGCGAGTAAGCAGGCGAGCAGGAAGGTCTTGTTTTCAGGCGGGCACCGAGGCTGCCCCCTGAACCGGATCGCGGCATTAACCTCCAGCGGCGTTGTATATCGCTCCTCGTCTCTACCTCTCCGCCTCCAACGCTACCATCACGCCGCCGCCACCTCCATCAACGGCGACCACCCTCTCTCTCTCTCTCTCTCTCTTTCTCTTTGGTCTGCGCGAACAACATCGTCCGCCGTCTTCACTACGGCACGGTTCTTTACGTCTGCTCGCGGCACAATATTCTAGCTATACTTGGCGTTTTCCCATGGCGCGGATTTACTGGACCCGCAGCGGCAACGATAGCACGATCGGTACATTTATTGGAGGCCCTTCGCGAAGCCGGTCAAGTAACAAAGTCAGCGAGCTTGACACGGAACAATCATGCATAATTCTTGAAGAACGAAAAAAGGCTGCGAACCAAAAGCGCGAGTATCGAGGCGGAAAAATATTTCAAATTGAAACCTTTTCTGTCGTTTTTTTAACACGGAGTTACTTTTCTTTGATTTCGAAAGGCGAAATAGTGTTAAATGAAATGTCAGCTAATAAATATAAAATTAAATCGTAACAATAAATAGCACACGAGGGAATAATTTATTCGTTATTTTTGTTATACTGAATATAAATCGAACACAACTTGAGAGCTTATTGAGTATTGTGACCACGTTCTCCCTCTTTAACCCTTAGCCCTTGAATGCAAAAGGTTCGGACGACCCTATTCATTTTTCACAATGATCCCTTTTCATGCGTCGAAGAAACTTCACGTTTAGCCTGCTTTAAACCGGTATGTGGAAAGATAAATTTAAAATCTTACGCGTCCTTCGAAGATCCTATTTATCTTCGCGTTGCGTGAAACTAATAAATATCTTTAAAGTCAATGTCGAATAATTTATGTTAAACTTCCAATCTTACGCGGTTTCGCTCGAGGCAAGTGGACCGATTTTGATGCGACTCGAGAGAGAAAAGGAGAGAGAAAGAAGAGTACGACGATTTCTCGTGCCTCGCGCAAAGCGTATTGCTGCGGGCCGGCTGTGTAGCGTGTCGCTTGCTCGCACGGAGAAATTACCGCGCGGCCGGCTACTAACAAGGTTGTACGAGGTGGGACGATACGCTTAAAACGTTATTACACTCGCGACACGAAAGTACGCTATAGATTACGAGATTTCGTAGAAATAGCCCACGCCGCTAGACCGTATTAATTAAACGCTCTTACGACGAGATACGGGCAAGAATTATAGTTTAGTTAGGAGCGCGCGCGCGCGCGCGCGCGCGGGCGAGTTAGGGTGAGCGGAGCGGAAAGTGGGAACAGGGGGCCGTCAGTTTAACCGTGCATTAATCTGGAAAACAAATCTAACCTGCCGCGCGCGGCTGTTTGCTTAGGAGAGATTTGGCAAGAACCCCCTCCCCGCGCGCGCGCGCGCGCGCACGCGTGTGTGTGTGTCTGTATACACACTCTTATACGTGTATATCGCCCCGACTGTGTGAAACGCCATGCGGTTGGCCCGCTCGTGTTGGACTTTCACGTAGAGACACCCGCAAATCATTCGGATCTTGGAGATTCGGGTGGCATCGACCCGACGGGGTCTCTCCCCGAGTTTCCCCCTTTCGTTTTCCCGACACCGCTCTCACAATTATCGATATTTGCACGTAATCAACTGGAGTGGCGAGGAAAGTGATCTGTCTTGCCTCCTGACAAGAATGCTTTTCTTTGTACTCTGCTCGTCGCAAAAACCATTAACGCTTCACGGAGCGGTAATACATTGATACGAGAATTATGCGGCGCCTCCATCAATGATGTATTAATAATCCATCGAGGATCTGATCTGTTACGATCAATTTTTCTAACGTTAGATATTAAAAATCGCGCTTCACACTTTTCAAATCATTATTATCGAAATATGTAAATCATTTTTTTGGTTTATCGTGTTTCTCATTTTCTTCATAACTTTACACCGCATCAATTTATCTGCTAGTGTCATAAAAATAAGCTGAAAACGCGCGCGAAGGAGACGAAAGTCTCCAAATATTACGAGACGGCCGATCGCGCGTTGACAGTATCGCTCGACTGTCCAAATTATGTTAATCTCATTGCGACATGTGAGCTGCGTTTGTTAATAATTACACGCGACGTTTCAGTTCACATGCGCGCATGGCCCGTGCGACTGTGTGCGCGCCTACACACATATCGCGCGGGCTATTAGTCACCCTTTTGCCTGAGCAATTACGGCACTTGGTCATAATCCCGTAACGCGCCGGACTAGGACTGGGTCGGCCATTAATTAGACGTTTTCTTTCTCCGCCTCTTGCAAGATAGCGCGTACTCACCGGCGGCTTCTCACCGCGAACGAGCATTAGAGACGCGCGCGCGCGCGTTGCCACTACGACGACGAGTCCGCTAATCGAATTTCCGCTAATTACCGGACGCGCTTGCGAGGACTACACCGCTTGAAATCCAAAACAATGAAACCCGCTCTCGCGGCGGACAAAATGCCGCGAACTTTGTTCTAATAGAGAGAGAGAGAGAGAGTCGCTCGTGATTCGTGACAATTTTTCACGGAAAGCGACGACCAAATTCACTACCAGACTCGTTTTATTGTAGTCCCGTGTTGTACCGTTACCTAACACGAAGGCGAGACGCGCGCGTCTTCGAAGCACGGAAAACTTGCTCGTTCTCGTCTTTCATATCTCTCTTTCAGAGAGTGTCAGCTGCGCGGCGTCTGTTGATAAAACGTGATGCCCGAGGAACGAGGTGCCTTATTTCACGAAGCGACTTTGCAGCTTTTCGCTTGGCGCTTTTGCAGTTTCTGCTCTTACAACTCCGCTCTGCGCCCGCTTGCAAATAGAAAGTGAAGAATGCAAATTGAAAGAGTGCACGAGGAAGGCAACTGAGACTCGTGTGTACTGAGAAACATGTCGGTGCCCGTTCAAATATTTTCTTAGTTTTGTCAAAAATTTTTCATCCATTATAAAATTCTGAAGGAAAAATTCGCAAATAAGTGATACGAACCGTTTGTTAGCGTTAAACATTGAAAACTTCTACGTGAAACACTGAATTAAAAAAGTATCAAAGCGCACCAATTAGTCGTATGATCGCCAGTAACACTGCGCATGTAAAACTGTAAGGTATCGATCGTAAAACAGGAAACATACCTCACCGATATTATAATTAAATTAATTAGCGACCGAAGTGGGCTGTAAACCGCGCGCGAAAGGTTTTCCTGATCGCGCGGAATGCGCCGGGATCGTTCGTCGTCGAGATCGTCGGAGGAGAGAGACACTCTGTCGCTCTCCGCGATCTTTAGCACAGAGTCGCCGGGGAAAGGGGCGAGGGGAGAATCGCAGGAGACAGAGACTCTCGCATGAGAAGAGCTCTCGCACGGCAGCGGCTACGTGTGGCCGTAATAGCCATTACGGAATAGATGGGAGGGCATAAGAAGTAGAAATAAGGAAACGAGTAAATTGAGCAATTCCCGAGGTACTCCCCCGGGCGCGTACGCGCGGCGCGCGTGATTGGTCAATATTCATATTTTTATTCCTTTTTTACTACTTATTTCCTCCTGTCCCGTAATAGAGCGTAACAGCTTAATGCGCTGTAAACGAAAGCGGCTGGCCGCGCGTCGATCGTCGATCACCGGCGCGGCGCTGTCCGGGGCTTAAGTCCACGTACTCGTGGCTGCGCTCGCCTGCACGGCGAGTCACGCCGCGACCGATAAGCCGATTTTAGCGGGACACGTGTACACGCGTGCGTGCGACCGGATACGCAACCCGTGCCGGAGCCTGGCTTACGGGCGCGTTGCATTACGTAAGCGTCTCACGACAGTCTCTAGGATGACGAATGCGCGATGCGGTTTTTCGCGGGATAAGCCGTGCCGTTGTCCGCCGCTCAGCAGTACCATTACTCATATGCGCGGGAGATAGTTGAATCGGGTGCGCAAATCCCTGCCAAATTGTTTTCCGATGAAAATTAGCCTGCGTCGAGCGCGATGCGCCGCGCGTAGGTGAAAAGCACGAGAAGCGGCCTAATTAAAAATTCGCATATTCAAGCGGCCGGTAAATGTACACCTCAATCCATCTGTCTACGACAAATTGATTGGATGAAGTCTACATCCGTGGGAGATTTGCGCAAGTTGTCGCTCTCAATTGCGTCGCGACGTGTACATACGACGGATAATGCGATGCAGACGTTAGGCAGACACTTACCGGGAATTACGAACTCCTCTGTAGAGACGGCGGGACACAGCGCGCGGGTAATTAAATGGATACGCCGATCGGGGCTCCATTAACGAGAGAGCGTTAATTAACCGCGCTAGTGTCGAAGTTTCTTGCCGTCAGCAAAGCGAAGCGTAGTTACGCGGTCGCCGTGATATTCGTAACTGGAGTTAAAGGGTCTGGCGCAAGAGAGAGGAGGATGGGAATAGGTTGAAGTTTGTTATACTCTCCATTGCGGGTAATAAGATTGTTTTAGAAACTCTTTAGAGGCTTCCGAGGACAGATTGCAACCATTATTTTGCTTTGTTTAAAAAGAAATTACTTTTAAAGAATAAAAAAAATTTACTCGTCAAAATAAATTACATATTTTCGTTTTACGCCAGTTATTCACGATTCCGTGCCGCACGCAGAAAGAGATATATATATATATATATATATACACGACGAATCCTTTTCCAAACGTTTTCGATTTATCCCTTATTGCGCCAAACCCTCGGCTTTAAACTCTCTCCGGTTCGGGTTCATCATTCAGCCCGGCGTTGCAGCCCGACGCAGCAAACCGGAGGTCGATCGAGGGGACGGACTCGCATCAGAGGCGTGGGAGAGAAGGGGCAGCGATCGGATGCTCGTGATCGTTTGTTGAGAAAAAGACGGCGGGACGAGTTCCGCGGGACGGAAAGAGAGACGGGAGAGTCGCAGGATAAATTCGCACCTCGCGTCACCGTCTGACCTCGTGCCGCGGGGCAAACGTCTGCGCGCTTGGTGCAACGCCACGCCGGCCGGGAGCGCAAATAATCCACAATTGCATCGGGAATGCAGCCAGGCATTGACGCCGTTCCTTCGTCGAGGACGAACGCGGAGGTGCGCGTCAAAGGAACTTGGAAAAATCGTATACGGTCGAGCCGATGTTGCGCAACTTCTTCCGTATTTGTTGTGCGAAAAATTCTACTGCACAGTTTAATTAACGTAAAATTCGTCGTTAATTCGGGATCTAAGCAAACGCTAACTTTGCCACGGTTATTAAATTTGTTACGGAATTTCTTAACGAGGAATGTTCTTTGTTATTCTATATTATTTTCCAAGCCGAGCGTGTCAATTCTGAAAAATGTAAAAATTGTCGAGCATACTGTCTGCGCGTGTCGGCTGGAAATAATTCATGAAGCATTCGCGCTTTTCTCTTGAGAAATAAAGATTCAATGCTGAAAGGGTTAAAGACACTTCTTTGTATATTCAGAAGGAAACTGACATGTCGTACAGATAAGAAACTTCCAAAGAAAACATACAATTCTGACTTTCGCACAAGATTGTGCTCTGCCTTTCTTCCAGTTCACCGACCCCATCGAATGCTATTTATCCGATTAATCACGCGCAACGGTGACACTGTTTTTTTTTTTCTCTTTGTTCCTAAACCGCGGATTCGCGTCACTCTGATTAAACAAGAAAATCGAAGGCACCGACGATTACTCACGAGCGGTCGCGACACCTCGGTCGCAAAAGAGGATGCATAGGCTGCATCGTTTAAATCAGGGTCGAGATGTGAAACGAGTCATAAAACAAGATATAAGAAATATGAAATAAGATATGAAGATATATGGCATTAAAATTTTAATGCGCCACAGCAACAAATTCACCAACGACATAAAGATATGTGTCCCCAATTCATAATACAGAAGATAACAACCAAAAGTCTCATTTTACAGTCTATGAACATTTTAATAATATGAAAAAATAAATAAGTTCCGCATGACAAATATTATGAGAAGAATAAATTATATATTTCACATTTTCATATTTTTCAAAGTCACATCTCGTTGCCTTAAGTTTTTATCCTACTGCATATTCTTATCTCTTGTCTTCTACATTTTATTATATCTCTCGTTTTTAACGCGGCGCCAATTTATGTGGCCTCGAGGTGCGCATACCGGTCGCCTCAGCCGGCTGATCCGATCTCGAATCGAGAACCAGAATGCCCGGCGCGTTGTCATTAACGTCGAGATAACGACGTTCGTACGCGTTCGCGCGGGCAGATGGAGAAACCTACTTGGGGACGCCAGGAAGCGCTCGTACGTCAACACAGTGCGCTCTAGAATGCAAATTTCTCCCGACTATAATAACATCCATAGCCGATGAAAACGGCGCGCATCGAGTGCATTTAGCGGTGACGCGATACTACTCGCGACGAGATCGCAAACAATCCAACTTTAGATACGCACCGCGGATGGCCGACATAGGGTAAACAATATGACCGTGAACACCAGACAGTTATGGGCACACTTGAAGAAATATCGTAGGAAAAAAGAAACTCGGTCCTTGTTTCACGATAAAAATTAAATTTGCATCGCTACATCTCGAGTGGCCAAGGCTGAAGCAGCCGTTACTATAATTTTATGCGCTCGTGATTTTAAGAATTTATTAGATCGATTAATTTCGCTTTTGATTCTACGGAATCCGTTGTATAATGTTGTACAATTATGCAGAATGCGAAATAAGAACTACGATATTAATATAAATTGGCAAAAACTCCATATCGCGGCGTTTCTACGCAAACGTCTCTAAAATGGCAGAACAATTTTTTTTTCCGACCAAAACAGCGGTATTTAATTTATATAATGAAGTCACTCAATTATACTACACTGAAATCATATTGCGATTCATCGGGTCGCGCGCAATCAGCGGCGAATTTTCTCTTTCGCCGCCGCGCCGTCGCGGCCGACTTATGCTGATTTTATGCGAGCGACCTCGTACGATCCTTCCGTGACAATTTGAATGAAAGTAACCGGCGAGGTGAGGAGGAGAATATTCAACGGGATGATAATAGCACGGGCGAGAGTGTCGCGCGTAAATACGCCGTGTTCGGTCGTGGAACCCGTCGAGTCTTCGCTTGTTGTGACTCATATTCCCGCACTGGCGGCCGACGACCGTCGCGAGCGCGAATTTGTCAACAAGTCCGGAATGTTTTACGACGCTTGCGACTTCTCATAAAAAATTCGTAAGAGAGTCCGCGATCTCGCGGAGAATGATGATGTATCTACGCGGGAATCGACAGAAAAAAGTACGAACAATATTTTTCGAGTCCAGTTTTGTACGATCAGAGTTCGATTACCGCAATTGAAGATTATTTACTGAACAATCATAATTTCTTTGATAATTTGATAAAAGCTTAAGCAAAGCACATTATTTTCGTTATTTATCTTATCAATTTAAGGAAGATACGAATGTATTTGTAACATATTTACTTCTACGAAATAATCTATTGTTTTCTCAACAATATGATATAAATATAATATGCTTAGTAAAGCTAGTAGAAAATTTTTGAAAGTTTCAATAAAGTCAATTAAGAATTTAAAAAATTAATATATATTCTAATTATTGCAATGTTTGTAATATTAATCAAAGAGAGCTGTACTCTTGTTCGCTTTAACAGAAATCTTCTTTCCTAACTTTTCTTTCTCGCATGTGCGCTTCGAGCGTCGAGAGCTGCACCTTTAAATCGCGGGTGAACGAATTACGAGCGAGCGATAACGAAGTTTATCGACCCGCGGGCCACGGCGACGAACGAGGCGTCGCATACGCCGGAGGCACTCCGGCGACGATCGAAAGTACACGCAGCAGCCTCTAAGAGCGCAGATGACTCACACGGTTCAGCAAGCAGTCGAGGCTGTTTGCACAAACGGCAGACCTGCTAACTGCCGATGCGACGACCTCCGGCGGACCGATGCAACGGCGGCGGCGCCGCCGTAGACGACACGGAACTCTCGCAAGCGGATCAGGGCCGATGCGGCTATAACGAGTTCGACCACCGCGCATCGACCGCACCGACGAAGAAATCGCGCTGAAGCATCTCGAAGTTCAAACAGGATCGCACGGTTATGCTCGGCGCGGGCTAATAGGAGAAGCGACTTTCGGCTGATCGTGAGGTGGATCAAAGATTAGCTTTGGGATCTTTGGATCCTTCCATTTCAAATTCTGAATATTTTAATCTGTTCGAATCCGCTTAGTTGTGGATTTTTTAAACCTTAGCATTTTTAAAAATTCTGTACATGCTTCGATCCATTATATAATTAAATCTGTTCAGAAATCTTCGAGATATCAACAGACCCCGTTTGGGCTCTTAGAACTTTAAAAGTTTCGAAGTAATTAATTATTTGACCCTCCCTTTCTTCAAACTTCGACTGTTTAAATTCTAAAATTATAAGCTTCTTAGAGTCTCAGAATTCATGACGAATTCTTCGATAATAATATCCAGAAAATCTGTAATCCTCAAGGATTTCTGTACAATTTTCGAGGCTATATATACTTAGAGCGTCTGAACGCGCGCGCGTTATAATTTTTATATTCAAAAATTTTTAGGCATCCAATTCTCTTGAGAGACGTTTGGCATAAATTTCTAGAATATCGAATTGCCGTATAACAATTGAGGAACGGTTCCGTCGTGAAGACCTACAGCGGAGTTAGTGCGTACGGAGTTTATCGCTCGATGTGCACCGAGCGGAGACCGCTCATGAACTCTGGCCTTGTGTTCGAAGGGCAAGGCCACTCCCGGCATCTGCACTCTCGCGAGAGCTTCGCCATCTCTCTCCTGCGATCCCTACTGCGGCCGACCTACTGCAGTTGGTTCGTTACCGCCCAGAAAAACCTGCACCAACCAGTTCTTGTCGATTTGTGGGCAAACACTGAAACGCTAAGGTCGTGCGAACCTGCCTCGCCGGCCAGCCGGCGATCCGCTCCTCGTACCGCGACCGGTCGGCTCCGATCCGCTCTCCTCGTGCGCGTCTGCCTTCTTCGGCCGGGATCCTCTTGAAACCCGGGCATCTGTCGGCGACCCTTTAAAATCCGTTTGACTTTGCGGAAAAAAGCAAACTTTGAAGAAAAAAAATTGGGGAAGCGCGTCTCCTCAACCATAACTCGCCCGCTATTAGTATACTGCGTAGGAGTTTTTGTTCGGGATAAAATATTTACCGAAGTGAACGGAAATTAGTGCGACTTATACGTACAAAGTTACTTTACTTCTCTCCTACTTAGAAATTTAAAACTTTCCTTGTTTATAATTGCATATTTAAAGAATTAAATGATAATAAAACTGTCTAATAGCGAAAACTTTTACGACGGATAATCATTGCGCTTCACCCCGAGAAACGTTAAAAAGCGAATAGTAGATAAAATCGAATACTGACTCTATTAACATTTTCCGAGACGACAGACTGCACTTGACGAGAGAACCCGCCGGCGCAACATTAATTAACGCTAAATTGTTTTGTCGTCCGTCTGCTCAATGGGACAATGTCAATGGACCTTCCGAGAAACGCGACATCAGTCACCTCGTGTCATTAAAGTTCCTCGCAATCGCGCTTAACACGAAAAGCTTATTTTACTATTAAAGACAGGCCCGTCGCGACACACACATACACACACGACAGTCACGAGATATAATAATGCGCGGCACCGCACGAAATATACGCATTATTTGTCGCTCGACACAGACCGGCTAATTAGAAGAACAACAGACCACGACGCCCCAAATTTTCCTAGAAACCACGAGTCCGAGAATTGAAGTTTTTAAAAATTCCGGAGTCTGTCGCGTGTGATTTACATTTCGTGTTTTTCATTTGCTCTTATTTGTTACATTTTTTTCAGCTACGTTATTTTCCACATAATTTGCATATAAATGGCGCAGAAAGAAACTGAAAGAAAAAACGAAGGAATATATTGCGGATTTAATCTGGGATCATTGTCCTTGCGCGTAACGTAAGAAAAGAGAACGAGGCTTATCTACGAATCAATTGATTTATAGATCTAGCAACCCACCAGTCTATAAACGCACGGATCTGACAATCGACAGATTTAACGATCTGTAAATATATAGATCTGTAGATCCAGCGAGATACAAGTCTCTCGTACAGAACGAGCTATTAATATACGAACAATCTGCGTCCTCCTTTTTTTCTGAAACCGGGCATATTAGAAAGAAATGTGCGGTATACACGGTGTCTCAGAAACACCACGCGAATGCAATGTACAGAAATTCGCGATTCCCTCGTATCGAGCACTGTTAAATTTCACCGAGGTGGCCGATTAGGCCGAAGCGCCCATTACACGCCGGTGATTTCTCTATCTTCGAACTACGTATTCTCTCGCCGTATAAATTTACATATGCGACAAGCGTGGCGTGGCGTGGCGTGGCGTGGCGTGGCGTCTTCGTCGCCGTCGCGTCGCCTCGGCCGAAAAATTCCCGGTACGAGCTCAACCATAAATCCGGCCTCTACATCGCCGGGGACCCGCGGGAATTAGTAGCGGCGTTTCCACGACGCACGTTTCGACTTCCAAGTTGGCCGCCGTATGAGCGGCGAGAGCGCGCGCGATGACATACGGTGCGCACACCGATTCTGCCGTTCGTATGAGCGTACGCGCGCGCGCGCGCACGCAGCGATACGCCGTGATTAATCGTAGGTACGATCATTAGCGGCCCATTGGGGGATACCTGGGACGATGACCTTATACGATGGCTACAACGGTTTTACGGTTCTCCACCTCCTCCTCCTTCTCCCTCCTCCTTCTCCTCCTCCTCCTCCTCCTCCCCCTCTTCCTCCTCCTCTCGCTGCCTGGCCCGGATTAATTACGGGATATCATAAATCAGGTTCACTCTCTGGCACACCGATCGGACTCCAGTACCGATCGAAATTATTCGATTAAGCCGATCGAATCTACGCGACGGACGCGTCGTCATAGTTGCGCTAACGATATCCAATCCCCGCGCGTGGCCATCGACGCGCCGGATAGCCGCTTACACTGATATTGATTAACACTAAGCGCTAACTCGTAAATCACGCTATCGCGCGGAGATCGAAAAAAAAAAACGATTTAAATTTCAGAATTAGAAACTCTCTCTTTCTCTAGAAGCGAGTGACATTAAATCGCTATCATTAATCTTTTGTAACTTTTCATATGTGAGTAAGTAGGAACAGCTCGATACAAAACACACTTCCAAACCTATAATAATCATCTTCTTTATCTTTCGATATTTTTGTATTTTTAACGGAAAAAAAATTTTTTATGCTTAAAAAAAATTATACGGCACAGTTATATGGCTTTCAATCCCTGGCTGAGAGAAGCATCGTCGCAAGCTGCTTCCGAGCATAGCCATGAAGCGTCTTCATGCTGCCCTTGTGAAAGGATGACTTACACGCCATTAGAGCTCTTAAGCAGCTCTTATCTCGGCACTGCTCCGTTCCGTTGGAGACATCGTTCCAACAACTTGCGCGTAATATATATGACGCATACGTAAAAATGTATATGTTAACGTCGACTCCGTGCGGCCGCTGATAAACGCTCGTAAAATGTGAAATCTGTTGTGCGTACGCATTTTATGCCCATCTGCCGAAAATCAACGACCTCTCCGCTCTTGTCGAGGGAAGCGTATTCCATCGCCGGACATTTCTCGCTCTTGCGTCAGCGATGATCGAGTTCTCGAACTGGGTCGTGTAGAAGTAGAAGCGTTGGCGGACATCTAGAGTGGGCTCGCGCCTCTTCCTCTTTCATGCGATTTTCATAATTTATCATCCGGCATTGCTTGGTGCAATCGTAGGCCGCTGGCTCGACTTGTCTATAGATTCGTAATCCAAGAAATTCTGGATTCAGTCGGAGAATTGGTTTACAGTTCTTCGATTCGAAAATGTTATTATCGAGAATTAAACGTCTCGTGGACTGTAAAGTGAAAGCTTTTTCGTAAAAATCGACATCTCCGTCGAGCGCTTCTGAGCCGACGTGAGTTGAGTGAGGTGAAAAAGAATGGAAAAGGCCATAAATACATGCGTATAGACAGAGAGCGAGCTCGGAGGAAGGCGAGTACATAGTAGAAGAGACTCGGATCGACGTCCAGCGTCGTGACGGCTACGCTCGGCACCCCGTTGAAACTGGCACTTAAATCGTCATAACTCGCCGGTTCCCAGAAGAAACGTTTATTTTCTCGGCGCGGAGGTCTATAAATATTTTCCGGATATCTTCTCGAGTAGGTTGCCCTCGGCGCGGTTTTACACCGAAGGCCTAACCAATAAATATACATTTGCCCAAATGCAAAGATATCCATCGGCGTCCACGTTCTGTCTTATCAAGCGCATTCCTCCGCTATAATGGTTCCCTTCTATATTTTTTATGGGACACGTTCGAGTTTATTGTACAACACCAATCTTCATTTTAGGAATCGAAACGAAATGTTCACGCAGCGACAAACAATTGTTATATTACAGCGGTGACTGTGGCGGGGTAGAATATGTGTGTGCTATATTACTATAACTTACCGTAATATTCAGCATATCTTCCGGGTTGCGCCAAACTCCGTTGCTGTATAATGCGCTGTGTGTGCAGGTTTAAAGTAAACTTCGGAAATAGAGCGGTATTCGTGTGAATCGCGCTTTCAGCTGTCTGAATGACTATGAATACGGTCCATGCTGTTGAAATAGGTTTCGCGCAGAGTATGGTGTACGTCACTTCTTATCCGGCAACGTCGTACAAAATAGAGAGTCCGCCGCATATGGTATCTTACGATTCTTCGGCCCTCGAAGCTCGCGTCACGCGATTCCCGACAACAATGTGTCCCTTATTCGAGCGACCGTATCTCGGGTATCTCGGAGACTCGTATATCCAGTGGGGTCACTGGCATAGGCCAATATTTGAAGGATTTTACGCGAGTGTGAGAACCCCGTTTTAGATGGGAACAGAGAACGCCTCTGTTTTCACGTGCAGCCAGCTTGATCCGCCGACATCGATCGTGTTCGACGAAAATTACGAAATACGTCGGCGCTGCTGCGAGGAATCCCGCCGTTCTGACGCGCGTAAAAAATGGTTAACGAGGGGAAAAACAATCTGGCGATTCTTTCGAGTTGAAAAATTCGAACGGGGACAAGAATAAATCGCGCGATTTCGAGAATAACTAGCGCCGATGACGTTCATAAGAGCTCGTCGTTAAAAGATTCAAAATATCCGCTTCTTCCAGAAATTGTTTTGCTCCTTGACAGAGATATGATAGTTGGAAAGACATATTAGACATAGATATATTACGGACTTGGAACAATCTGCCAGTTAATCTATCATTCTCTCGAGCATTTCCCCGATTCGTGAAACATTTAATGGTTTGATAGTAATATTTCTCGAATCGGAAATTATTCAGAGGCTACGAGTTTATATTAGAGATAAGTATAGTCTGATAGACGAAGATTGATTCGTCAAGCTATAATTATCCGCCAAACAATCAGCCATACAGATCGTCTTCAATTGATACGTCAAATCGAGAAAGATCGACAAACGCACCTATCTTGCATCACCGCGCGATGCAATAAAAGCGGAACGAGTTTATTTTCAAAACGCGATCGATCGTGCGTACGTCCAATGAGCGAGCGGGATGATTTTCTTTGAAGTATCGAGACCGCGGCGAGTGAGAGAGCAACTCCGTTTCAATTATCTAAACACGGACGTTTCGCTGTGATAGAGGCCTGCGTTTAATCAGAAATTACACATCGTAAACCGCGTTCTAGAGCGCTCATTCCGCCCGGCATTATATTCGCACGCCTCCCACTTGTTCTTCCGCGAACAGAAGTAAATCAGCAATAGTATAATCTCTCCCTCCCTTCCTTCTCTCTCTCTCTCTCTCTCTCTCTCTCTCTCTCTCTCTCTCTCTTTCTCTACGCTTTAGCGACTTAATCATTCGCTTCTCGTGCGAAGTTCAAACACTGCCAGCACTTATTCTATATTAAAGGAACGATTGCTCTATTTCTTTTTTAGCAAAAAAGTCACGGCGAGAATGATTTATGTTTCACGATACTAATGAATCGCGAAACGAGATTAAACAAATGCTCCTTTTCATCCATACGATTTCGTAACGTAAACTGGAAATATCTTACTTGCGGAAGCCAATGTTTTAACCTCAAAGAAAGTAATTGCTTGAAATTACTTTTCAAAAATTGCTCTTATAAAATATTGACTCCGCGCAACGAAAAGCATCGCGAAGTTAACTTAAACAAGAGCAACGACATTTATTCCACTTTATTCGCGCAGACCTGTCTCGCGTCTCCCCATCTCGCAGTCCCTATCCAGCACCTTGGCGTTACAGAAATAGTCGCAAAGTCGATATGTCACCTTTTAGTTTTGTCCGACTATAGACAGCTCTCATAATAGACATTTATACAGTGACGTCGCGACTAAATTGAGCCACGTCGCGGTACAAAAAAGTGCTCGCCGTTTTCGACAAATCGTTCCATCCTTCGTCCGAAAGCCTTGTCTTTTGATGTTGAATAACGCTCGTTATTAATTATCCGCCAGCCAGCCCTTCCGAGTCGAGTATTGCGCCCGCGTCGCGACGGCCCTTCGTATCTATACTTTAAGCTCGCATCGTCGTCGGTAGTCACGTCAGATTTTCCGGCGACTAGATCCTACTCATACTCGTTAATTAATTCCTGGATCGCAATCAAAACACCCCCTGAGCTCTCGTCGTCATCTCCCACGGTCGGCAACCGTCCCGACTTCCACCAGTCAACCCTTATCCACCAGTGACGTGCGACAACGAATGGGCCAGTTCGCCGCTCCGCGATATATCTTTCTTTCAATACGACACAACACGTGCCAATTTATCTGCTAAATATTTACTGTTATAATATTAGCTGTCTATCCATTGTGAAACTCTAATGCCTTTGACGTGTTTACTTGTGAAATATATCCGAGCATATGTACACACAATCTTGATACATATTTCATGATTTGATAAATCGTCATCGGCGCTGTTTTGAAATAAAAATAAACGCCTTTATCGGCATCCGTATTCTGCAGGGAAATAATATTTTGTCATAATCTCTAGTAATCCAATATGTTTTATGCGATACCTTTCACGATTCACCTCAGATCACATGCAAAATGATATTCGAAATATTCGCTACTTTAATTCTATTATTTTCTTCGACGCGGTGAAGTGCGCGTCCCACGCGTCCACGAAGTTCAATAACGAAATTAATTCGTCTCGCTCAATTCGTTATGTTGTGAATATGTCAGAAGGTAACGCGCGGAGAAAAAAAAAAAAAACATCAGAGAGGGTGCGCTTAGCTACGGTCCTGGCGTAAAACCGCCCTTGCTCCAGGCGACGTACCGTACGAGGGCGAGCCGAACCCTTTTACATCATCCTCATAGACCATGCATCCGCCCCGACTGCGTGCGTGCGCCATTCACTTAGGGTAAAATCCACCGATGCACGGCACACATCCTGTCTTTTTTTCCATTTCCTACTACCTATTAAAAGCGCGATCCATATCGGAGAATGCGATATCCTTCTCTTTTACGTGCAAGAGCATTTAAAGTCTCGTATGAGATTACTGCACGGCACATACATAATTTTTTTACTTCTCAAATACGCGTCTGTCGAATTAATTTAATTTGTCGTTAAAATTTCAATCGTTAAACGAAAATCGTATCTATTAATTTCGTAGATATCGTTACTTTTGTCAAAATCATAAATTTTAATCTCCGTGCAGAGCTGCGCAGAGGCTTTCAGACTTCCATTTTATTTACGAAGTTCCCTCGAACAATTTAAAGTTGACCTTTCCTTAATAGATATATGTGGGATACGACGCATATAGAGACTTTTCGAGTTTCGCGATTGAAAATCGAAACGTCGTCACGAATCAAGATAAACGACTCGGATATAATTCTTGTCGAATAACGATTCCTTTCGAGATCGTTCGGGCGAGCACAAAGTACACATTGGCTCGCGAGAGCGAGCTCAAAGAGGAAGTCCCTCCTTGGAGTTCTCTTCCGAACCGAAACGCATTAAAGTTTCGCAGCGGGCGATAAATCAGGCCACGATGGACGCGTTCCACTTCGGGACGAACAAATAAACAACTGACCTCGTTCACCATAGTAACACCCTTATGCCGTCGGTGGCGTGTTCCCCGCGGCCGGTAGGAAAACGTAGGGAGAAAGGGATGTGAAGAAGGAGCGGAGATAGAATTAAAATGGGGCGTAAATCAATGGCTCGACCGACATTAAGAATTGCAGGATAGCGCGTAATATTTTTATGACCGGCGAGTCGTGGGAATGCAATCGCAAGTGCCAAAAGCGTCGGAGTGGCTTTTTCAGGAAGAGAATTTGCAAAAGAAATAAGTGAAAAAAGAATTATATATCTAGTTTTAGTTAACCTTTGAGACGTTTTCTATTATCTTATTTATATATATTATCTATTTCTCTTGTTTCTCTACGAGATGTTTCGTTATTAGAGAGCTGACATATTCGAATCGCAAAATCGTGCAACAGAAATTCGGTACGCTTGCAGAAAGCGGCGTATAGAATAGAGTAGCTTTAATTCTGACCCTTCATTTCGCGTCCCTTTTAGGGGGTCACTAGGCTATTTTCGTAACCCTTGCTCGCCAATCTCGTCTATTCATAATCAAAAGGGACGCGAATCCTTGGGGCTTTTAGCTCAGGATGGAGAAACAATCGCAACAAATTATCCTTTTCGACGATTTGCCTTAACCTCCTTGAAATCCTTTGAAAAGAGAGCTTTCATGTAACATAATTGAATCGCTTATTTTAAAACGATCGCGAGAGGTTAATTTTACAGGAGACACCAAAAAAATCGTTTCAAAGAGAGTGGATTTTTATTTCGCATTGATAAAATTTCAGTAGAATTATCTATCAAGATTCGTATAATTCACAGCGTGATATATATCGTTGGATTAATTAACATAAATTGCTCTTCCGAGGAGAAAATTGCTCAATTTTTCTTAAAAATTGCGGTAATTAAATTTCGCAAAAGATTCATCTCTACCCTTCTCAAACAAGCGATTAAATTGTTTGTAACACATCTTATCCATCACAACACGTTTAAAGAGATTAATTTTTATTTTTATTTATAACCTCTATATATTTTTTTCGTAAGCTTCGCGAATAACTGAATGATACATTCTAAATAGTAGCTTGCAAACCGCGAAGGCATCGGATCGAAAGGAATATTCTCGAAGGCAATCCAATGCAGATCGGTTACGTTGCGTGGGTGCGAGGTGTTTGCGTGCAACAAAGTCGTGAGTTTCTGCGAAAGGCATTACGATTGACCGACTAACAGTACCCACATCCTCCTTCATATTATATCTAGCATATCGATGTTAAGGGTTCGCTCATCGTCGGCAGTATCCGATAACATCATCGACTGTGAGATCAGTAACATCGCGCATAAATATCACGAGCCATCGGCATAAATTCTTTGTCTATCTTTCACACTGTCGGCATAGAGTTGATAATGTCTGAATTCATTACCGTCGCGTGACGGGCTCGCAACTGGGTTCGAGTTACGAGAATTTCGATTAAGCGTACTAATTATATTATGTAAATAAGATGATCTCGAAAGTGCGTAATTGAGCCGCGAAATAGTCTTCATTACAGGCTAGTTTGCGACAGAAAAAATTAATTATAAATTATTAATGGCATATTTGAGAGCGACGTAATTTCACCGACGCTTTCACTGATTAACGATCGGCAGCTCGACGCCAAATGAAATTGGTCAGAGAATCCATAGCCGCGGGAAGCTCCTTAATATATTTAATAACACCGCCGCCCAATCTCGCGTCGCAGCGGCGGCAGCGATTTTGGGGACAAACCCTTCGTAAATTTACTACTCGTATACAGGACGAGGCGTACACACGAAAGCGTGGAATGTACTTCGGTGGGGCGGAGAGAGAGATTGTGTCGTAGCGATACGCACACGAGATCGGCCAATAATAGACGTGCCTTATCGTTGTGTGGCGCCCGGTATTACAAGCACCAAAACGATCCCCAGTCGTATATCAACCGCCCTCCTACCCGCTGCGCCCCTTTCCTCCCTTCCCGGCCCCACCTCGACCCCTCCGCGCGCTCGCGCTTCCCTCGCGATCGCCACCCCTTTTGGTCAGCTCCGAACTTTTCTTGCCTTTTCATTGCGGGAGATCGTTTCGCGGCAAAACATCCATAAAACTGGTCCCTTTAGAGCGATACGAGGCTGCTTTGACGCCGCTTGCCCTCCTCCCCCCCCCCCCTCGCACTCCGCTTTCTCGTCCCCTATCGATGAAACAAGCGCGCCAGTTGGTCCGCGCGTTTAAGCGCGATTTTAAAACAAAAGCAAAAAAAAATTACCGCACCGCCTTGGGAACGATTGAACACTCGAGCCGGCCTTGTTCTCTTCGGCATGCACGCCGGGCACATCCGATATGCTTTATGCAACGAGCGCGAAATTGAAGCCCGAATGGCGAAAGTATCATCGCGCGATCGAAACAGTTAGTCTAGCGAACAATTTAATTAATTTTTCACGGAAAAAATTCTAAAGTTAACAAAATTAAAATTGAAGGAATTTTACAACACGATTCTTAAACTTGCTTAGTGGATCGAGATTCATATCGTTACAATTATTCTGTACATATAAAATGCGCTTTGCATTTTTTTTTTTTATAAAATTACAAAATTTTATTTTTAATTTTGACGCAAAAGTATGTAATTTTTTATATATAAAAACCGAAATATTGAACGCAAGTTCAACCTGTCGTCGGTCAGCCACGCGGACTATCCATCGCGTCAATGCCCGGAGGATTCTTAGCTCTTGTATAGATCTCGCCACGGTTTTACGGACAGCTTTTACGCGCTGAGAGTTTTTCCGGCGACCCCAGGTGTGTCTGGTCTGGCCCAGTGGAGCGTATTCCCGCTAGCATAACCCACAGAGGATATTCGATGAGTAATTATTGTCCGCTGCAGCCAACGACTTGACCTCCGCTTGATCGTAGCGGCGGGTCGATCGGGCGATTTAAAATTCCTGTGAATCCGATGACACAACGCGAAACGCGCGCGATGCGCTCCGGCACCGGACTGGGAATGTTCTGATCGTGTTATCCTAGAAGTCGCGAGTCGCTCCTCGCCCGACGAGCGGCGACAAAAATTTGCCCGGGCTGACCTCCATTCTGCACACAGCGATATCACACTTTACGATCGGCTTGGCAATATGGTGTAAGCCATCGCTCCTCGCTCGTCCACCCGCGCTATATCGCGGCGCAACTATTTTGCGGCTGCACGATTACCGTGACGACCGTGATTGTCATGTGACCCGCGGGACTACGGAGACCGATACGAGTAGTCTATCGACGGAAGAAATGACGGAAGCAATGCTTTACGTAACAACAAAAAAAAAAAGGAAAAGCCATATAAATCATGCAAGATACGTCAGAAATCACTGAAACTCATCCTTCCCTCAGCTAACGTGGTTGAAATAATTCTTGTCTTGAATAAAAATACATATTCGTCGTGCGTTCGCGTCTTCATTTCGCATCCCTCGCGATGTCTATCGGTTTGAAATAACGACGATGTTATCGCGAGTAATAATAATCAGCCGACAAATATTGACGCTCTCTTCGTCGTATCGTGGAATTTGCGCGCGGAAGAATCAAGTCCTTATGCGACACACAAACCGAGATATTACGGTTAATAATATACCGAGCGATACGGAGCGTGTTGCGACACGCGCGCGCGATAATCGGCGGAGGGAGAAACAAATTGGAGTGGACGGAATTAAAATGCGCGGAGATAACGTGACGTCGCCGAGCATCGAGGATGACCAATGACTTTAATATCGCTCGCATGACTAAGAAGTAAACCGAGCGGTAAGAGTAAGAAGAAAGAGAGAGAGAGAGAGAGAGAGAGGAAGAGAGAAAGAGAAAGAGCGAGATACAGTAAGTCGTGTGGCCGCGGAATAATTAAATTTCTAAACTTTTACGACAATTGAAACGCATTCCGGCGGGTTAACGTCCTGCTCGCGCGGTCCTCGTTCCAATTTACTTCGAGAATTTCAGCAATTAAAGGGTCCTCTCGCACTAGCTCTCTCTCTCTCTCTCTCTCCGTTTTTCGCCGGCACCATTTTGTTCGCAAGCGCGTCCCTCATCGCTGTAATTTCTGCGCAATCCACATTTATTGCGAGAGCACGCGGTACCTCTACGCAGTTTCGGCGCCCTTCCGTATATCTCGTTCCTGTCCCTTGCCCTTCTTGGCGCCGACCGAAATTACATATGCCAGCACATGATCGGACCGTAAAAATCACTGACCGAAGTTCCTCCTCGTGAAAATTAAAATTGACTAATTTTTCGATTTTTTTTCTTTGTTGAAAAATCTGTAAAAGATCATTTACATAGTATTTATGCATGCTTGGAACATGTGTTGAGAATTCATAGACTAATCACAGTTTTACTTAGGATATTATGTTAATGTCTGATTGTAAGTTTGAAAGCCGCTAAAAAAAAAAAAGAAAGAATGGCAGAATCTCATTACGATGTTCCTCCAGTTTCTCGCTTGTAGAATTTGTTCCACGCGACTTAGCGTGTTATTAGCCCTTCAAAAGCATACACCATAATCTTTGCGCGTTCCGCAGAAATTTCCTGCCGGGTCAAATACACACATCAGAACGTATAATAGTTGCGTGTCTTGAACAAAATGATTTCGCCTTATCGCATCTAAGATCGAAGCGCGTATTAATCCGGAGCGCACCGTTACAGGCCGAATTACAATTGTAGCGAGCCTGGAGATGTCTTATCGGCTTCCGGCACTCTGACTCACAGCCACGTCCACGACTGTGTAAATGGAAATGAGAACAGGCGCGACTTCCGCGATAAAACATGCGAGCTGCCAAACCGCTGACCGTGCATTCCGGCGACTAAACTCGAGTAAGCTCGCGGGAGCACCCAGCGCACTGTTTCGCATGCCTGATTTTCTTCTATTGAAATCAAATGAAATCCTCCGCGTAAAGTTACAGCCTCTAAATATCCAAATACAGCTAAACGAATCTAGACCAAAAAAAAATAGCGACAGCGAAAGTTTATCTCGCACTGCAAATTGACCTTTAAAATGACAAATCAAGTAAAATAACTTATTAAGGATCTCTTGAGACGCAGTTTAATTATAAATAAACGAAGCTTCTGTTATCTAAGCGCAATCCCGTGATTTTATTCGATGGAATTCATTGAATTTTCAGCCTTGAATAACGCCGTGACTATCGATGCTATCTCACTGTTAAAGCCATCGCCATTTCTCTCTCGGTTTGTCCTCTAATATCTGTGGTTCTGGGTCAGACCCTTGTATGGGACAAAATTCTCAGAAGCAGTTTCACGAGGGAGGAAGCGAAAGAGCAGCCGAAAACCGCGCGCGGTCGTAGATCGCCGCCCCAAAATGCTCGGAATAGCGAGGGGCTGATTCGGCATGCCTGGGATAATGCCTCGGTCGGTCGGAGTTCCGTATATATCGCATAATTATAGCGGCGACGTAATTTATTAAAGACGCGGGAGTTATAACGGCGCGGCGCGACGTCTCCCTCTCGCGCGGACGCTCTCACTTTCTTCTCACGGAAGCGGCGAACGAGTTTGCGCCGCCACCACTGAGATGCGATCGAGTTTGCTTGCCATTTAACAGAGGCGTTCCAGCGAGGTCGCAGCAACGTCGCAGATGCGCTTCGTCGATGCGTGAAATCTTCCGGACCTGTCGAATCCAATCGACTTTGCGCGATTCTAAAGCACCGCGAATAGAAATGCTTGTGACGCTTCGATACTATCGAAATACCGATAATAATCAATACCTTTTTTTTTTTTTGTTAGTACTCCAAGAGCGAAAAATATATCGGGCAAAAATAGTGTTGCGTAAAATGTGTCACGACAAAAGCATTACTGTCATTCGCGAATACATGCTCAACAGAGCGAGAGTCGCTGGGGATTCAGACTTTTGCTTTCTCGGACGAAAGTTTCGTGTTCTTACCACCTAAGCTACCGAAAGTGCGGACCAATGTTTTCTCATTTACAAACTTATATATATATATATTTATATACATTGCTTGTAATATCGATGTTATTATCTCAATATTCCGGTAATAACAAAAAACAGTAAGCTATTACGATAACAATAAATTACTGAATATTAATTTCAATACCGCGGCATCGATTTTTTATTGGTAAGTTAAAAATATTAATTATTAAATACAGTATCGGCATTCTTTTAATACCGATGCGAATGCAAAGTATCGACACTTCACTCGATATAATAATCCCTCGCAAGCTAAAGAGAGACGGCCGACTCGCTCGAGCAAGAGTGACCGAGGTCCCGATCGACCGACGAGGATGAAAGAGGGGCTAGTGGGGGGGGAGACGCGCAAAACAATAAGAGAGGTTTCGGAGGGATGGAGATAGAGGCTGGTGCACACGATGATCGTAACCATGGGCGAGAGAGAAAGAGAGAACGTGGCTACAATAGCCGCGGAGGACAGAAAATGAGAGACAGAGGTAAACGGGAAAGTAAGAGCGAGAGTGACGAACAGATAGACGGAGAACCATCGACGGCGCACTTTGAGAGCGGAGAGGGAACGAGCGGAGAAAAGAGGGGCCGGCGAGCGGGAAAGAGACGGACGGGGGATTGAGCGAGACGGAAGGACTCGCGGAGTCCTGACCAAACTCACCGGAGCAGATCTCCGCCGCAACCTGACTAACTCCGGGTTGAATCCACCCACCCGTGCAGTCGACCTGTCCTGTTTGCCGGTTAACTTGGCCGCCGTATTAGCTGGATGAACTCGGAGTTATCTTTTTTTTTTTTTTTTTTTTTTTTTTACCTTTCCTCCTTTCTGCGCTGCACCGCGTTCCCGCTTCTGCTTCATCCGATTGCATTAACTTTCACGGATACGAAACATCGTTGACGATGATTTTCTGCTTTCCGTCTCTCGCATCGGAATTTTATGGGCAGCGCCTTACGCATCTAGTTTTTATATCTTAATTTGCGGTCGAGTTAAAAATAATTTATGACACGTATTATACGCGCTCACCGCAGAGTCGTAATCTGATGTATAATTTTACATCAGTTTTATAATTTATTAAATAAATGAATGATGTTTAAATATTACTAAATCAAACATCATTATCTGGCGTAAATATAAAAAATTGATAACATCAAAGGTCAGATCTTATGCTATTCTTGTTATATTTTACTTTGCTCTTTTAATCTGAAATCTCAGCTTTTTTTTATCGTAAGTACTCAAGATACAGTCATATAAGATATTTATTTTGAGCTGAACGGAAGAACAAGTGAACTTGTCTTCTATGTAATCAAGATAAAAATATTCTGTACTCTGTTGACCGGACAAAAATTAATCTGCTCGCCGTATGTCTTCGAAATATCCGACTTTGTGCGGACTGAGATCACATATCGCGAGATATAAAAACGGACTCTTAATGGTCACTTCTTGTCGACCCAGTTCAATAAGAATGCTATAAAATATCCCGCGAGACGGACACATTTCCATCGAGAATAAACGGTTCATGAAAATCCGAGAGAGAGAGAGAGAGAGAGAGAGAGAGAGAGAGAAAGAGAAAGAGAGAGAAGTGTATCGGCGCCGTGGCACCGATTTCCCTCCCCCGCTTGATCCGTCGCAAACACGATTATCAACGGCGCGCAAACATTTGTCAACCGCCATCGAGCAAACACTCCCGGGGACAAATATTTATCCCGTTATCGTTCCCGTAGATGAAGCGAAACGATAGAGAAAGCCGAGCCGGCGCGGCGGGCGGATCGTACGCGAGCCGTGTCCACCGAGCGACACCGGGATCAACGCGGATGGCTGGACACAACCGCCTCCGTCGCCGACGTTGATTCCCGCGGCATGATTCCGGTTACCGCGTTACCTAGTCGTGCTCTCTCATGGGGACCGGCGGTTTAAGGGTTATCTCTCTGGCGCGGGCCAGTTTTATGAGCCTGCACTCTGCGCGCCGTGCAACTCCCGGGGTAGCACTCCTCTCGGCCGTGAGCCGGAGCTCGTCTCCTCCCGTCTCCGTCGCACCGTACAAGTGTTCTCTCTTTCTCTCGCTCTCGCTACCCGCATCCTCCTCCTCCCATTTTCTTCAAGTCCTTCGTATACATCGTGTTTCTCTTCTCGTTGCTCTCCGCGCCTTCATCCTTAACCGAGCTCTTTCTCTCTTCGTCTCCCTCTCTTTCTCTCTCTCTCTCTCGATCTCCGTTCAACTCGTATTTACCTCGGCCTCTCCCTCCCGCTGCCGAGAATCTCGGAGATCCGATCTGTCGGCCGTCCTGACCGCCGATCGTGATCGCCAGGCTTGTAATTACATCGTAATTTATGCGTGTTACGGTGCACAGCCAGCCTGGCCAGTGGGCCTCCGATGGGCCCCGCCGTTCCCGCGCCGCTCCGCCGAGCCCGCCATCTCGTTTTTTCTCTCTCGAGCGAGCGAGCGAGCGAGCGAGCGAGGATGTGGATTTAAATGCCGCGCTGCGTTTTTCGTTTGACGATTGATTCTCTGACCGTGCCGACACAATGTGAATAGGTGTGTTTCACCATGCGGAACTTATTTTTTTTTTTTTTTTCCTCTCCTCGCGTGATGTTATATCTCACTTCTAGATAGAATCTGGCGCTTGAAATGTTTTGGATTGTACGAGAAGTCCGCGTAACGCGATACCACTTGACATACACTATGCATGATGACGTTAAAGCGAGAATTTTAGACACGCCACGAAGGCCAAAAATTATTCCAAAAGCGATCGAGTTAATGTCAGATAAATTTATCCTCGATAGAATTGCGTTCGACTAATTTCCGAAGGAGTTAAAATCGAAAATGTAGATTTGCGATAAACGATGGTAGCACCGAGTGCTTCGTGAAGTCGAAAATATCGATTTCAAACTCCTTGAAATATCTATCAGTGGCGGTAGTCCACGGTACAGGCTCGTATATCCACGAAGCCATTTACGCGCTGACGTGCCGACAACCGAAACGTCCGCATCGACGGGCGAAAAGTTTCATGCAAATTTAAGCAGAGGAATCCCGCAAAAAAAGACGCTCCGTATCCCAGCAGGCGGCGACGGCGGCGGCGGCGACGGCGGCTGCTTCTGCCCATCTGCCCACGCCCACGCGCTTACTCGTTTCTCTCTCTCTCTCTCTCTCCCTCTCTCTCTACGAGAAAAGTTTCTTGCGATATCGCGCTTTCGAAAAAACATCGTTACCGCGAGCAGCGGACCGAGTAGATTTCGCTTGGGGAGTAATTCTGACCCTCTTCGAGTTTTATTCCCGACTCCATCAGGCGCTGCAGGTAAATCGACTGGTTTTACCCAACGAAGGACTCGGCGGAATCGCTTAACTAATGTCCATCGGGACACTATGTTCGAGCGGGAAAAAATTCAGAAAGTTAAACCGAGTCGACCGAAAAAAGCGGCAACAACCTCCTGACGTCAGTGGTAAAATCGTTGCCGATTTTACTGCGGAATATCTCGCTCTAAAAGCGGACGATGACGCGATGGTCAATTTCGAAATAGCTTTCATACGGCATTGAGAAAAATAATTTTGCGTGCATTAATAATATGTATCTCTGTTGCCTCTCCAGTTGCCACGACTCGTATAATCTCGAGAAAAGCAACGTGATATCTCGCATCATCGTCCCACGTCTTCTCGTTCACCGCGAGGCTCGCAGGGCAGACCCGTGAGTTTATTCTGTGATTAAAAAGCTGACTCCGGGTTGTTTTCGCGAAGCGACCGTAGGGTAAAGAGGACAAGAACGTCGATGAAGGGAAAACCGTCGGGGGATGAATGGGGGGTGGGGAGGGGGAACGAGGGAGGAAGAGGAAATGAGAGAGACGAAGGTAGACGCGGCGCGGTAGGACGCGCGAGGGAGAAAGAAGGTAAAAAGGGGAGGTGTATTCGGAGAGAGAAAGAGAGATAGAGAAAGGTGGAGGGTTGGGACCGGGATGGGAAGCGGAGCGAGAGGCGGCGAGCTGGGATTATTGTGTATTCGGTGGGTATTACAATGGCGGGCCCCGGGCTCCAAATATATTAGTTAAAGGGGATGCACAGACTGAAAAACAGATCCTAGGATAGACCGAGAGACCGCCGCCGCCGCCACCGCGAGTTGTTTGCGGTGTTAAGCGGCGCGTAAGATGGCAGAGAAAGAGAGGCGTTTCGATGTTTCGGCGCGGCTAGAAAATACAACGCCGCTGTATAACGATTTCACCGGGAAAGTCCGAGGCAACAAAGGTCTCCGCGATTCACCCTGCGAAGTCAGTCGGGCGTTTGTTGAATAAATCGAGGAGCGGTTTGCGAAATCCCCGACGTCGGGAATGAAAGTTTTGCGAATGTGCCGCGCCGTGATAAACGCGACATAATAATAACAGCGGTGCCGTACACACGCATAATCGCGACGGCAAACTTGACATTATTTACGATCTCTAATAACGTACATAATACGCGTCACACGTGATAGATCAATTCAAGCGAATCAACATAAAATATTCATATCACGCACAGTCTAGCACTTATCTATAATTTTCTTTAAATAGCCAGGAAGAATCCGTTACTTGGAAGCAGCGCTAAATTGACATGAGCAAAGATTACTCTTATTAGGAGCTTCGGGTAATCAAGCGTATGCGCAATTTGCACTATGAGAGTGGCCGCAAACCGTATCGCGGCCGCGCGGCCAAGTGAGTAGCCGCGCCGGCGACGCATTCTCACGGAGCGAAATTATTCCGGAAGCTGTCCCCTCGTGGAGGAGATCCATTTAACATCGAGCGGCGCTATGCATAGCGCGAACGACGTTGATCGTCCCGAGAAGCGGTGATTAGAGGAGCTCTCCCCGTCCCGCTGGACTCGGACGGCGTGTCCACTCTCTCGAGACTCCCGGGAGAGAGCCCCCTGCCCGCGGCTCAGCTCAGAGCGGGCTGACTCATGCAAATGAGTAGCGCGCGATCTCCAGCGCGAATTGGAATATCTGGGCAACTCGGGAGGAAAGAGGCGCAAACAGCCTCCGCACGACGGTCATTACTCGCGCAACTTTCCGCGCGATTAATAGGCAGCGTAACAGCGCACCGTTATGCATCAACCGAGCCTAGTAACATTTTCATAAGACGGAGCTGACAACGGACAGGCATACAGTCTCGGCCAAAAGCACCGGAGAGCGTCTTCGCGGTGTTTAATTAATTTCCTTTTTTTTTTTTTTTTCTTTTCAACGAGATTGAAAACGACGACGGCGCAATTTTCAATTAGCGATAATTGTCGGTCGCACGTCGAGACTCGCGTTGCACAAATTCAGTCGTAGTAAATAATTGTGGGATGCGGTACGATCTCACGCTCGCGACCGAGGCGATATCTCGCTAGAACAACATCCTCGCGGCGTTACTTTTCGTAGCCGGGGCGATACAAAAAAGTCTTGTCTCTACTCGTGCGTGACATCGAGTTAGCCCATGCGAGTCGATTCCTCTCCCCCGCCGCCGTAGCGTTCCACCCACCCCTCGCTTATCTCTCCTCCGTCGACGTGCCTCGTCTCGATCGACTCTCTGTAGACCGCGGAGTGCGAGCTCGTATTTCTGGTTCCTTTGATTTCCTGGATCCTCGGGGGGAATCCGGCGATGGTAAACGCGAACGAAGGTGAACGCGTGACGCGGGTGAAAGAGAGAAACGCGATGCCACCAGATTGAAACTTTTCTCGGAATTGGATGTCAGATCGAGAGCGCAGGCACGTCAGCTCCTTATCGTTCTACTCGCAGGCGCGTGTGTCGAATGTTTAACGACGGTCGAGGACGGTTTCGAGTTTCCGAAACTGGTCCGCCGAATTCCCTGCTCGAGACTCGGCTCGGCTCGGCTTGGCTAACTCGGTCCGAGACTCAGCCCGTTTTCGTTTGTGTCACCATTCCGCGCATTAAAATGCGGAGCTCTGTGATTTATATCGACGCCCACGAATGTGGCACGCGAGTACTTCAATATTTTCACTCGAAAATGAAGATTTGTCACGTCAGAAAACATGCTTTTAATATTTCATGAGCCTTATTTGAAATTAATATGAAGCGTAAACGTATAGCGAGGTTTATCATTCAGAAAACTTTTTTTAACTTTTTATATTCATACTCTCAGCTTGTGCAATAAAAAATCAAATCAAATGTCATCAAATGTTCAGAATTTTCTTTAAATTAGAAATTTATTAAAAATTTAAAGACTCAAAAACATTGTACATATTTTTTGTATCAATTATAATATCTCTCTTGTGTGTACATTTTGTTATTATTTAAACAAGGCCTTCTAAAAAAGATAATTTTCGAGTGAAATCTTAATATTTCGAAGCTTAATAGCAGACGACTCGGCTTACAATATCGTTGAGGAACTAATGTCTCAGATTTCATCATTATTTTATAGCGCGCCATTCACGCAGCGTCATTATATCTTCTTACACTTCCGCGAAATGTTAAGATTATTTTGTATTACGTTACATTAAGTCGTCGAAACGCATCATTGCCGACAATTTGTTGCCGTAGACGATGCGCATTATCCTCCTTCATTGAGTTTGGTAAAGACTCGAATGGTTTCTCGGTAGCCTCGTTCGATCCAATCGAGCGTGTTCGACAAATTCTGATACTTCTACCTGGCCGTCGATTATCGGTAAGCCGTTGCGTCTCGATGATGCCGCGAGATAAAATCGTATCCAACGACGTTGGAAAGTTCGACGGAGGTGGTCATTGTCGAGTATTTACGGCGTTTACGATCGTGTTGATCGCGCGACCACGAATGCCGTAACGTCCGCTGCTGTACACACATTCCCATCGTTTGTACCGTACAAATGTAACGATAATTCCTACCGCATTTATTATAAACGTACAATATCTTTCGCATCACAAGTACCGTTGCGAGCAAAAATATTATTCTTCGTTAAAAAAAAAAAAAAAAAAAAAGATTTATCTAACGAGTTTTTTTCAATGTAATTAGCGGATTTTTACCGCGATTTTACATTAATTATTACAAGGTGAAAAGCCAGACTAATTATAATAGATTCTGCACTTTTTGCAGACGCTCACGCGGATCCTCCTAACGAGTATCTATTGAAATAACTCTTGAGAGGACATTACATTCCGCGCGAGAGGATTAATCGAACTCGAGCACGATATCTCACGTTTAAAAAGACCACCTGGATCGTTACTCCTACCGATCGTTCGGCCGACCTTGTCATCGGAACTTTATCGTTCTCCGATCCGTGCAATTATGGTAAATCACGTGGACGATGGCGTTAATCGTCGCAACGTTTCGCGAGAGATGCTGGACGGGAGGCGACGCGGAGAACGGCGTGGTTTCAGCTGTCCTTAATGGCAGGCCTTCTACCTATCTCTGTAATTATACAGAGAGAGAGACGGAGAGACGCGAGGCACCGCAGTGGATCGCCACAGACGTCGCCGGTATTCGAATGGTATCCGCACGACGACGGTGAGTTTTTGCCGCGATGGTATAATCGGCCGTAATCGGCTTCTAGCTCTGTTGATTCTCGAAGGCGCATTTCGCGGATCGATGACGTTCTAGACGCAACAAAACTTAAGAGCGAGAAATAAATATAAACATGCAGTCAGAGAGCTGCGGCTACTATGCAGCATAAATTAACAGAAGACAAGTCACAAATACGAGAGTTTCCTTCTTTCTTTAGAACAGAAAAAAAATCAACAAGTAAAATGCCAGAACAGTAAGAATTTTTTTAATTAAGACAAGAATTTTGTAATTAGAGAAAAAAATTCTTAAATTATGCTTCATTTTTAACTAATTATGACTTTTTTTTAGCGTACATTATTCAAGAGATTTTATAGCTTTAATTCTATTCGGTATTGTGCAAAATTTATGTTGGAATAATAATGCATGTATAAAATTTACCGTGATGATGTATCTTTTACAAAAATAGAATATTGATTCTTGATGTTAGTAATACAAAGGCTTCCATAGAAGTTGTTAGTGTGTGCGCGTGCATAGAGCAGAAAAGGGAAAAGAAACTGTCGAGAGCGTTGAATGTTCCGAATGCACGCTCACTCAATTATGATGTGAATGCAACTGCCGCCGATAATGATATCGACCTGAAAATGTACAGCGCGCAAAAAAAGTTGAGCGCAATCGTTGCGACGATCTCGTGGCAATTTCGACATTCAGCGAAAGGGGGAGGTGCGCGGGTCGCGAAGGCAAGCGAGAATCGCTGGCGGATGTTTCGCAAGAGAGAGGCCCTTTGGGGCCCCGCCGTCGTTGCTCGAAAACCGTCGAAATTTACTGCACGAAAACGGTTCCCGGAGCGGTGCGAACGAAAATTACCATCTTCCTGGAATATTCGTCGGCGCGCGTGCACTTCCGCGTTCGCATCTCAAACACAATTCAGCGCTTCCGGAGTCAACGGAGTGTTATGCCGCATCGCTCGTTCGCACAAACGACCACGGGCGAGTCCTCGTAGCGGAGTGCAATTCCATTTGCGAACGCCCGAGTATCATCGAGTAATCATCTCGTTGTGAATTATAGTCTTCGCCGATGACAGACCCGAGGGCTTAGGACTCGCGCGCGAAGCAACGATTTTTCACAGAAGATTAGACACTCGTAACTTGGCGAAATTAATTCCCCGCGTATCCCCATCTCGATTCATCTATCTTTCTCAAGGACACCGGCATGCCTAAATCGGCCATCGCTCCCCGTACGTGCGATGACCGGCGCGACGACGATCCCTGAAGATGCACCGGCGAGGCACGCGAGGCGCGGGATATACCTGCCTCCCGTCTCGTTGCTGCCAGCTCGCCTTGGGTCCGCCACCTACACGCCTCGCCGGGGTACACGATCCTGCACTTGGCAGCAATCGAGATAAACGTTTCGCACGCACTCGATTCGATATGCCCGCCTCTCGTTTCCTAGACACGGCCGAGAAACAGGATATACAAAGTTAATCTCCGCGCCGCGCCGCGCCATTGCGTAAGGGACTCGCGCGCCGAGTCGCGCGATATTTAGGAGGGGTCTTCCCACGCTCGCGAGGTACCGGTTACATTGCGAGGTTTGTAGCGAAACATCGGGAACGTCGATCTCGCGAAATTACGCTGCTCCGTCGGTATACAAGCATGTCCCAGCGCAGAAATTTGCGTTCCTCCGGAAAGAAAAATAACTTTTATCGAAAAACTTTTATCGAGCTCTTTAATTTTTTCCTCAGCAATGAGTCGTTGATAATGAAACTTTCGCGAGTAGTTTCAGTGACGTCAGATAATCTCCATTTTAATTCGAAATGATATTCCTGCCGTTTCTAACGGGAATTTCTGTCGAAAGAAAAAAACAAGTAGACTGTATTTCAAATTAACTCGGGTGTTCGCGAGAACAGCGATAAGGCAAACAAATTTTTACTAAAACGTGAATCGCAATCAACTTACGATGTTTCCAAACTTTCAACGCAACAGCGAAAATACGCGCAAGATTTTTCTTCCCTCGAAATGTAAAATCGTACCGTCAAGATTTACGAAACGATGCTGCTTGTTCTTGCTAAAAAATGAGACGGTCGACACCATCGCAACGGAGACGGAAAATTTCACGAGGAAGCCTCCTCGAAACGGATGCTCGCGGCCGTATCGTCGGGAGAGAAAATCGAACAAGCGCGGTGGACGGTTTACAGATAGAATACGGCACGTGTCGCCGCGGCTTCTCGAGCGGACAGGCCCGACTCCGCGGTCAAACAGAGCCAGAAATATGTTAAATTTTTTGCCCCGCTCTGACCTCCGGGAAAAGGCGTATCTGCGGCCGGCCGATTCCACGGAATATCTGCCGATAGGCCGGGGCCTTCCGAGAAGACCTCGGGGCCACGGAGTTAATTATTAGACACGTGCGCACACACGGCGCGCGAGTCTTGTATTTGTCACTGGCGCGGGCGGGATCGGCAGCCTTTCTCGGGGCCCGGGCCAGCAGTGATGATTAAAGGGACCCGCCCGGGCGAAACTAATAGTACAAATTTATTCATTTGCCGCGCGTATCGGCTGTCGCGGTTAATTGCCCGGCTATTAAGTCCGACGGTCCCCGTCGTCGCCAAACGGCCAACCGCCGGTCGCTCGCTCCCTCGATCGATCGACCGACCGAACGGCTGGTTGCGCCATCGCTTTAATGACGATCGATCCTTACTTTTTAATACCTCGGGACTAATAAACGATCGTTAAAGAATCACTTACCGGGACGGGGAGATCGCGTAACCGCGCGCTCGCGCGAGAGTTCATCGATTATGCAAATCGCGGCTGTCTATCCGCTCGCCGGCAATTGTAATTCAGTGAACTACAGTAATTCGTTGCGGATTATATCACGCGGAGGGGATAAAACAACGTCAGACACCCATTGATTTTTACTGTCGGCGCTCCAAATTACACTCGAAACTATATGATTATAGCGATGGATTAATTTCGCATAATAAAGTACTATATCGATGCTTTAAAATAAGCGTTGAAAAACAAACAGGTGGAAAGCCGGATATTATTTTCAAAAAAATCAAGTCTCTCCACCACGTGTTCTTATTTGAGTGTGCGCATCGCCTTCAGCGAGTCGCAGCGCATACAATGCACGCTGCAGAACGTAAAGAGAAAAAGCAAGCGTTCGAGAGGCGCACTTAACGGGGGCATTGGGCCACGGTCGCTTTGATGCTGGGGCAAAAATGACTGATAAACGCCGAGCAATGGAGTCTAATCGTATGCAGCTGGGAAATTATACGTCGACTTTCCGCTGTACGAGAACCGTTCAAATCCCGCGGATTATTCCTGTCGCAAAATGTCAAGGATCTGAGCGGCTCTCTTGGAAAACCGAAGACGGTATGAGTAATCGTTCGAAGAACAATTCATCAGATGCACCGGCGTGCTCTGGTATGGAATAAATGCGCGACAGAATGTAAATCGCTCCAGCTTCGCGCAATATCTTGCCGAAAAATGTATCATCGAGATACGCCAATGTTCCCCGGCCAAAAATACTTCGCCAGTTCCGAAGATCTATTCCGCTGCATATGCGGAGCAGTTGTTCGAAATATGGAGGTTTCGAAAGGTTCCAGCAATAAAAGAGAAATCCTACAAAATCTCCGCGCCGTTCAAGGAGAGATCTACCGGGGACCGAACGTCCCCGTCAAGGTGGCTGCTGCGAGAAAACAGGCGAGAGAGACGTGAGCTGTACCTGAACGATTTTGGCAGGTCCCTCCATATGGCAGGGCCCACCGTATGCGAGTAACTCGAAACCGGGCCTGGTTCTTCTATTTTTTTTCCGATGGTCGCTGCAATCCTCCTTCTCTCCCTTTCTCCGTCTTTCCTTCGACCATTCCACCAGACTGTGCGGCCTGTTCCCGATTGATTCTCGTACGCACTGTCCCCGCCGGGTCTCGCAGGCACAATCCGGTAGGTCTATTGTCGTCTCATAATCGATGCTAAATACGCCTGGAGAGACGAGGAGAGCCTAAATACGACGAGAGAACGAGACGGAGACACGTCGAAGAAATACACGGAAAATGTGAGGGAGACGAGGATGGCAAAAGCGAGGAAAGAGAAGGACAGAGAAGAAAATCAGGACCCCGTGTAAATTGAGAGGGTGCGGGAGGGCGACTAGGTAGACGGAGACGTATCGGCGAAAGAATGAGGAGAGAGAATAACAAGAAAAACAGAAAGAGAGGGAGAAAGACAGAAAGAGAGAGAGAGAGAGAGAGAGAGAGAGAGGCGGGAGGTACGAGAGAACGAAAAGGGCATCCTATAGACATCCGATACCGCTCCGGCTGTATTGCTTTCTCGTGTGGTCGGGCGGACTACGTTGATCCACACACCGTATGGTTTTATTTGCGGTTACCGAAATTACAGGTTGCGGGCCGGAGGGGCCGCGGCAATGTAACACATCGCGCGCGCGGGAGAGGAACGGCGCGGATCGATACCGACGACAGTCCGGCTGTCGGATGAGAGCCGGTGTTTCTCGTCTATCACTGGCGCGGCCGCTGTTGCGGTATACCGATGAAAACCACCGAGGGAAACCGATTTAGCGCTGAGAAAACCAGCGCGTTCTGATGACGGAGCGGGATGAGTGTTCGGTGATGATAGGCGAAATCTGCTCGGAGCTTCTAGCAGTGGCTTCCGCGTTGCTGAACTCAACGCGAACGAGGTTGCGAAGCCGCGGTTGTCTACCGGCGATTGACACCCTCGCTCGGGTCTCGGTAGATTCAATTTTAATGCCATAGTTGGGCGCAGGTTGGTTTCGCGCGTTCAGAGTAATTTCGCACCGTCTTGCTTATGAATCTTTCACGCAAACCGAAGCGATATATCTTGTGTTTTGTGAAAACCGCATTAATCAAACGTAAACTTTGTAGAAACTGCGCGCAATTTTTCGGGAGTTGCAGAGAAGCAGGAATTATAATTGCATCTTGGAATATAAGTAATTTTTTGCTCGCTCAATTTAGATTCCATCCATTAAAAAAATTCTCCGAGATACGAATAGAACCAGCGCTTTTTAAACTCTTGAAAATTTTGAATTTCCGCCGCTGTTGATTTTTCTCTAATTCTCCGCTGTTTACATGTTTGAGACGTGGTACTCGTAAGTAGAAGATAAAGAGCAACTAAAAGACGAGATTCCGACTGGCGTGGCGAAAGCGCCACCCAGAACGAAGAACTTGAATATAGCCTTGCCGAGAATATATACGGAGATCTTAGTATGTGAAAAAAAAAACGGGAGATGCAGTAGGAAGAGTGCACCAGTATGGTACCGTGCTCGTCGCGGATCGTATATGGCATTTCAAAGTCAACGGGCCGTCACGGCGGGTCGGAAAGTATTCCCTTATACAGCGCGAGGAAGGTGCGAGGAAACACCTTGTGCGTTTCGATGAAAACGACGACTGTACCGGACTGCCGTAACCATATTGCGACTGGTTGCAAATTGAGCGATTACGGAAACCAGATTAATCCGCACGAGTGCTCGCGGTTTCCGCAGCGAAGCGACTCGAGACTCGATATATCACTCGATTTTATATCCACGAAGAATCAGATTATTTTCATTGCTACTTGTATTCAGAAATATGGCTTTTGTCGAATATTTCGATAGCTATAAAAATCTAAAAATATTTATTTCAGCTTTATGTGGAAAATAAATATAAATGAGAGAGAGGGAGAATGTGTGTATGTGGGTGGGTGTGTGTGTGTGTGTGAGAATTTACACGATCCTACATTTGTGTTGAATGCGTATATTGGAAAATAATATGTAACAACTAATTCTCACTAGTCATCTTCCCCTCTTGATCGCATTCTATGATAAAGATAAACGGAAAAAATTAATTAATCAGGTAACGTTAAAGGACGTACAAGTGCAAACCGATCTCTTGATGCGCGTAAGCTATCTATTAATAAAGATAATTGTGATATGTCGTTGAATAGAATAGAGAAACGGCTACGATAGTGACCTACGTGGAAAAAAAAATATATACAAGCAAAAATACCGGAACGATAACAGCGCATGCAAGCGAGAAAAGCAGGGGTAATCGAAACCTCCGGCTTTGATCTATGATAACCGCGTTCCTTTGTATTCGCTACTGTCACGAGTGCGTAATCACTTTTTAACATGATAAACTATTTGAACTGCGTAGACACGACCGCGACAAATTGGTACGTTGCGTGGTCGCTCGCGCGCTCCTATCAGACGACGCCGATAACGGATAACCAAAAAAAAAAAAGCACCCCACTCCTCCGGTTTTCGTCATGTAGGCGGAGAAACCGGTTAATCAGAAAAATATTCTGTTACACAATATTCAGAACCCGCGCAGTCCCTATCCCATCTGTCATCTTTCCCGACGAGAGAACGTCAGTTTGCACAAAGAAATTGCTATCTGTTCAAAACATGACACGCATAAGACAAGCGATAACGCTATTTCCACGCTAATCGCCTGGATACGCAGTTTTGTGTGAACCGCATTCTATTATCGGTCACGACCGAATCGATAAATCAATTAATTCCATTTCTTATTTTCTCATCGATGCCCGAGACGCGCAAATTGATAATATACACTAATGCGTATATTATCGTTACGTAGAATACGCTGATATGAAACAATTGATATGCACGCAGCATTATCGCGGAATATACAATCGCCGAGAGATGAAAATTAATTAATTGGGTTAGCGTGTGCTTAAACATAACGAAGTTTTAATATTTCCCATCCCAAAATGATCTTAATAAATGGTGCAAAATTACATTCGCAATGTCAAAAGATATTCACAAAATATTCTCGAAAGATATCCTTCAAACATTTTTGTTTTTAAAAAATTCCTCATTCTCAGAAAAATTTTTTTCGAGAATACTTTTATGGTCCACGAATAAATCTATCTCAAAATATTTATAGCTACAAAATTAATTCAGCTCATTTTAGAAACACAATATTGTTTCGATTAAATATACAATACGAGGAAGGAAACAACGAAACACTGTTGACTGTCGTAATCAGAAGACGGATTTCGAAGAAAACGTCATTAAATATAATCTCGTGATCAGGAGTATAGAAATTTTTTATGAAACTTGCAGACCGCGCGGAGTCAGCGCGATTAAATGCTCCTGGCGCGACACGGGATAGAACAGAAACTGTACGGAAACGGCATGTTATCGACTTCTCTGCGAGATAACCGCAAACGATTTCCCCGTAGCGATCGGTGACTACTATTTCTCGAACGTTCGCCGCGCATCCCTGCCGAGCGGTATATTTCCACCGGTAGTGTAAACCACGCGGTTTCCGCGGCCTCCTTTAATCACCCTGTTCGTCTTACTTCGCGGTAAACGGTGCTTGAGCATTATCTTCCACCACGATGACTTTTGCGTTTGTTGAAAAGAAATATACGACATGCTCCAAGTATTTTTTACATTTAGATATAATACATTACGAAAAATAAACGGAAAAGATTTTAACAGTCTGAAAATAATGACGTTTTGCTTTACGATGTCACTTTTATGTCATCATGACAACGGAAAAGTTGACGCGCACATCGCGAGAGAAGCGTTCGCCGACTGTCGAGATTTTTTTTCTATATATTTTTTGTAATTTTCATAATTCTATTTTCTCTAATTTTTGTCATAAATATGAAGGAAAATGTATAGGAGTTCCAAAGGCATATTTTTTTCAGCAAAAATTCATCAATTAATTTAAAATTAAAGTATTAACAGTAAAAATTTGAATAAAAGTCTAACATTAAAAATTTTTAATTTAGTATAAGAAATTGCTCAAACTAAAAGTATAGAGATAAGAACAGCTTATTTATCGATCAAGTTAAATTTAATATCGAGATTGTCGATCATCGAGATTGAAGATTAAAAGTTGATGAGCCGTAAATAAATGTCTTATCACAAAAAATCTATTTTCGTGATTTACTTTAATACTTATCTACTTACGGAATAGGCTATCTAACTCTCATCGACAGAATATACAAATTAAAATCGAGCACCGGAATAAATCACGAATGGATCCCGAACCACCACGGTCGACATAGTCTGGATTCCGTGATCGTCGATCGATCCGGCATCAGATAATCCTCAAAAGGAATATTTTAATAGAAAGGTTCCCATAAGAGACCCCGCTGATTTTTAGGATGGTACAAAGAAAAGGAAACGTTCGGAAATCTGACGCTCGTCTTTCATCGCGCAGCAACGTCCGCCAAATGCTCAACCTACGTCATTTTCGTGTCTAGAAAAAATCGTACGTAACGGATGAAATCTAGAGAGCGAATGGATGGATGCAACTGTAGGTTGAAGTTTTTGTCCTTTCTGCGCGCCATGCGGTATTTTATACGACTTAAACATTTTCTGGGAGGTCTTTCTTATTTACGTGAGATTCGGTGCATGAATTCCAGACGAATGATTCAATGTCCGTGCCGGAAATACATCTGATGCGCACCGTGGCGTGATTAATTCGACGAATAGGCGACCCAGTCGGTTGCTAGCCTGACGTAAGCCAGAAACAATTCTTTCTGGATAAAAGTAAAAACGGAGCAACCGACCGACACGTGTTGTGTTACATAATATCGAGATTATTCATTGAAATACCAAACGCGACGACTTCACATCGGCCGTTAAATGCCGAAGCGTTTCATTATGCAGAATAATTTTTGCAATACGCAATTAAAACGAACAACAGCCACTTAAACAGATTATCGCTTCGGGAAAATACACGCGGAAAAGACGTATTTACGTCTGTCAGAGTTCAGTCATAATTCACGAGGGGCATAAATTTACACCTGCCTAATGTCCGTGGAGCAGACACGCGTTAGAATAATAGTAGAAATCTTGGAAAAAAAATCTCTTTCTTTCTTTCTTAAACTGCGCATCCCGCGCGTGTTTCAATGCGCACAAAATTAAATCTTTCGCGGTAATAACGTGCGGTAAATTTATTGCGTCTTATTTTCATGTGTAATGAACGCGTTGAGTGCTGAAACGGTTATTGCAATTAATCCTAGAGACTATCCCGCGGGAAAAATGTCCATTCGAAAAGGTGAAGAACATTCTCTCGACGCCGAACGCGCGCGTTCTCACGATCGCGTTACGTCCCGCGTCGGGATGAAAGATTTATGTCGGTCCCGCGAGGGAAGCGGCTTTCGCCTCTCGCGCGCGGCGCAGGAGCGTTCTCCGTTTCCGAGGCGCGCGGATGGAGTTACGCATCGAGGTTGCGCGGGGCCTCTCGTGGCTGCTCCGGCCACCGCCGCTTGCTCCCGGCGGCGATTCGAGTTTATCACACTCACCTTGACTCCGAGGACGGTGTGGATGGCCTCTTCGACGCGCGCAAAGTTTCCCTTGCCAATGGGCCTCAGCATCTGATACTTACCGATGCGCACCAAGGATTTCTTCGTGGGCGTGACGACGACGACGCCGCCGCCGCCGCTGCCGCCGTTGCCGTTGCCGTTCTCCGTTGGATTCGTACGCGTCATTTCACATGTAACGCCGCGGCATGCGAGAATCGTCGACAGTTTTACTGCGATTCGCTGAAAAACCCCGGGTTTGGATTTCGCGTGCGAGCGGCAAGGTATACACACGCGTTTTTATCACCGCGAAGATCGGGTCCCTGCGAGATACGAAGCGATACGGACGATACGCGACTCGCGTGACTCGGACATTTTCACGGCTGTACGCGATTGCGAGATCTCGATTGCAGCGAGAAAGCTGTCCTTTTCGTTTTCTTCCCTTCTCTTTCCCTCTTCATCCTCGCCAACTGGCGAAACGCTCGAATGCGTTATTTCGACGTGTCGATTGGATCCTGCATGATTATTCTTTTTTTTTTTGTTTTTTAAGTTGTGTAGATGTTTCTCCATCCAATAATTTTTCTCAATTAGGCTTGGTATACACTACAAAGTCTACTTCTTGAAAAACTTTCGATAATAAAATTCTTAAAAATAAAATCAGCCTAAAAAATCTTAAAATCTTTCCTCAAAGTGCAAAAATTAAGATCTCATAAAAAACTGCATAAATTTATTTGTTTTTGATGATGATAATTTATGATAACTTAAAAACGTATCTATTTTGCTATAGCTTCTGATATCATGAAATATACGATATTATGACGTGCAGCGAAGTTAATCGTGCGCATTTGATGTTAATGCACAATTTAAATTCTGCCTCATTAATGAGCGAATCGGCGGGTACTTTGCATTTACATGCGGCATAATACATATATTCGGACATCGTGCGGAAACGCTGTCCCACTAATATTTGTACTTTCATCGGTTACAATTGCGCGCGAGGCAATTAATACGTACATTTCAATGCGATAATATCCTCAATGTAGAATAGCAATGGCCAATGGCAATTAAACTTTGTGACATACCGAAATAATTGTGAAATCAGTATAAGCCGAATTTTATCTTCATCGGATAATTTTTCCACTATTCTAGCTAAATGCTCATTTATAATATTATTAAATTTAAAACATTTGTAGCCGACTGACTGCTTAATTAAATCAATGCTTATCTGGATACTTCGAAGTAATGTAATCGGCATATTTTATTCCGTTCTACGATATCTGCTTGTAGAAGATTTGGTATTCGCGGTGAGTTCACGGTAAAGATATGATAATTACGCAAAATCGAAAAGCGCGTCGCGGTCGCCTATCGCCAAGAGTTGTTAATTGCACATGCTAGTGCAGCGAGGTCAGCAGGAAGTCGCTATCTAAGGCAGGACTCGGATATCTCCCGCGCTCTTTATGACAAACAGCTGTTCGGACTGAGTCAGAGCCGCGGCCTTGGCAAAACCGTACTAGAAGATTAGCCGCGAGTTCCGCTATTAGCGAAAGCGAAAGAAAAACGCACCGTTGAGTAAGGTGTAAGAAATTCGAAAAATTTCGATGCCCGCTGCATATTTTCTCACACTCGCGACTTTCGTCGTATCCGCAACGCTCGTAGTCTATTTACGATATTTAATCGCCTCAATCATCGCGTGCAAATGTATTCGACGTCCGTTTGCGAGTTTTCTAATCGAACGCGCTAATTGATAAAATTAATTGCGCGATATTATAGTGGTAAGCAAAGTTTCGATAATGAAGAAAAACGGAAAGGAAACGAGAGAGCAATAAATAAAGTTAACTAATTAAGGTCTAATAAAGTTAATTACACTCGAGAACTAAGGTCCCAAGGATAGTATTGGACGTTTCACTTTCATCTCCCCCTGCCGTTCTCTCGCTAAAAATAAGATTAGATAGCACTAAGATTTTTTTATAAATAACAAGAAAATCAAAATAAATATTAAAAAATTTATTTAGAACAATTTGTAAATTTTCATTAAAAAATATAAAGATACGTAATTTGTATAAGTTTTAAAATAAATATTATTTTGTACATCAGATAACAATAAAAAATCTGACCGCGATAAATTGTTAGAAATTTTTGAGAGAAAAAACAAGACGGAGTGAGGAAGAGCAGATAAACAAAAAGACAGGCTTCTGCGAAATATAGTCTCGATTGTTACTTGATAGACGTTTATGCGACGCTGCAACGCGATCCGAGTCTGGCCCGCCCGCATATTCGCTGTGTCACACGACTACGGCTGACCCACTCACCCGTCTTGGAAAGAGATCGATAATGCGCGAGCCGAGATATGTTTTGACAGGTCGTGATAATTTGCGATGCTGGCAGGACAATGCTGGGTTTGTATTCTCGGCGAAGCGCAACTCGTTTCGAACGGTATCACAGATGTCGAACTGCGTTTAAAAACATCTTATCGGTTTAGAAATAAATTGTTTTTTAATACGCTAATTTCTTAATTAATATCACTTATAGAACATCTAGTGTACACACTGATAGCATATAGTGTAATCTAGCTTCGCTGTTTTCCATTTATCTTCGGCTTCTTTCATACGTAAATTAAAAATCATTTGCGTCTCGATATATTTACAAAATTATAAGAAATCTTAGCTATCGCACTTTTTCTTCCTGTAACAGATAGTAGATATTAGGAATTAAGGATATCGCACATACGTCAAGTGAGATATAATAATTTTTATAAATATATTGCTTAGCCGAGAGATAAGATTAATATTCAGACATTGAATTAATTTTCGCCTTCGCAAAACGATATTCAGCTTGATCCCATTACCCCGCAACTTTTTTGCTGCTTCTGCAAATGTAACACTTTTTGCAGTCCAAATACAGGCGTAGCCACTTGAGAGTTTCTTATCGATAAAATAGCGCGTGCACACGCATCGCGGTATATCGCAAACGCAGAGAAAATATAGTAGAACGCGGAGAAACGGAGAAAAAAAGGATGACGGAGGAGGGACCTGAAAACCCAGATAGCGCACATAATGTCGAAAGACAATAACGATCGAGATGATTCACAGGGCGCGATAAAGACGGCATACGTACCGTAATTGCGTCTCGCACTTTGGCCCTGCTCACTATTCAATACGGGAATAACGCGCATTGCTTTTCTTTCATTTTTTTCATTAATAACGTTTCATTAATTGTCGATAAAAAAATTATACATTTTCAAAAAACTCTAAGATATATTGAGAAATATAATTATTACACAAGTGCCTTTATAAGAACAAAGTTTAAAATTGAAAGAAAATAAATTAAATTAATTGGCAAGAATATCATTGTAATATAATATAATTAATTGTTATATAGACTTTTATGAAAAATATTATTTTGTTTAATTATAAAAAGAGAAAATAAAAATTTATATAATAAATAAATCTTATATTTATACATTCTTTTCTTGAATTATGTATATTATATATATTTTTTTGTCACAATTTGTTACATAAGTAATTTACTCACAAAGAAACGATTCACGCTGTTCGTGGAATTGCGACAAAGTAGTCAGAGAACCAGCGGAGATGGATAAAAAAAATATGTGCACCAGTAAATAGATTTCTCAGTGATCTTATGCTAATACATCTTATTGCGTAACGACAAGCGGCGATCGATAAGTAGCGATTTATTAGTCGCAGGACGTGTCCGGCGACACACAGATGTTCGTCACGCTGACTCTGCTCTATCTTGTTTTTCGTAGTCGCTTCTCTCTCTCTTTCTTTCTCTCTGTTCCTCTCTCTCTGTCTCTCTCTCTCTCTCTCTTCCTCTCTACTTCTCTATCTTTATCTCACTCTGTTCCCGGATCGTCTCTCACAGCGTCCCTGCAGTCTCCCTTGCATCTTCGTCGCTCGCAAGATTAAGAGTAGTGCGTACTACTTGCGTACGCATCCCGAGACGCACATGTGCACCGCGCAACACTATCGTAGCACGTGCTCGCAGCGGTTATCCATTATCAACAATGAGATTTCCGATAGAACGATTAAATATTCCCTGAGAAATTGTCATCGAGTTCGAAGAAACGTTTTACCTTGGCAGCTGCCGCGACAGGCGTGACTCACCTGCGCGATAACGCGCGGAATAGTCGAATAAGCGTAATCGAATAGCCTGATAGTGTGATTCTTTTGGAATCGAAATCTTCCCGCTAGAAACTGCGCAACAAAGAGGAATGAGAAATTGATTCTTTACAAAAACATTAATCCAGAGGTCAGAAAGTTAATCCTCATTTGCTGATTGTTGCATTAAAATTCTGATGCTTATTGATTATTATTAATTTTCCAGCATGTCAATCAAGATTCAAAATCTTTCGAATTGTTAAACAAGACGCACGGTGCCACATTATAAATTAATTCAGTCAAAATATTATCGCATTTTATTTTTCATAGGACGAACTTTAAGAATCCGTTCAATACTTGACACATTCCACGCATTTACTCGCTTTTGTAATAAAAATTTCATCCGTGTAAAGTGCGCTCTAATGTCCGCATTAAAAGTCGCATGCGAGTAGCAACGTCGCAGGAATTAACACGTCAGTGCCGAGTTGCAAGAGAAATTGATGCCGGACCATTCTACGTATTGTAATGCATCGCGCCGGATAAGGCGGGCGCGATTAGATTGCACCGTGCATACTGTACGCTAAGCCACGTGAAAAAGATAAAGCGTGTTGAAATATAACGGCGCGCGCGCGGTGTACCGCTGCGCGCCGTACATTATCGACGGGCGCGTCTTCGCGCGCCCATACTCAGCTCGTCTATAAACATTTGCCGAGCTATTTAAATTCAATTGTAAAAACTTGGCGTACGCCCCTATCGGGGCTGTCGTCTGAAAAACATCGGGACCGACGATCGCCGTTTATTGTCACGAAGTGTGTTTTCGCGCGAGCGCATTTAATTTATCGCGCCGACCGATCTGAGTGCATCGCATTATCGGCGTATCAGACAGCCGGCCGCGCAATCGATGGAAACAGCTTTTAATTGACCCCCTTCCCCGCGCTGCCGCGCGCGCTGTAAAATGCGGAACGTCGACACGACAGAGAGCGCATTATATCGATTCGCATCGCCATCATTAACTCGGTTCTGTTTCCATCGAGGGTCTCTATAGCTACGCCAATACTGTGTATCAATAATAGCAAAAGTCGTCTGCAAAAGTCCCCATCGTCCGCGATGCATCTGATCCGCAATTCAGCGTACGAACGCGGGAAAGGAAAAGAATGTCTATTAGCAAGGTTGAATTTAATTAAAAAAAAAAAAAAAAAAAAATATATAGATGTCTTCTTCTTTCTTGCGTGATTAATTACGTGTAATTAAAATAGATCTCTTCATCGATCGACGTAATAATACTGCGCGCTCGCTAAATTTATAAATTCGCAAGAATGCGTGGCCTCGCATTATCTCTGCTTGCACGTGCCATTCGCTCGTATTCGCTCACGTCTTCGCCGGGATTATTGGTTATCAGCGTGCGAGCGCGCGCGCAACCGCCGCGTTATATTTATCGCGCGTGCAACGTCCACTTAAATACTGATTAACTAATTTCGCGACGTTGCGCGACACGACGCGCGAATGTTAAAGGTAAACGAACGGCGAGCAGCTTCGCGGCGCGAGCGCGCCGTTTCTTTCTTTTTTTTTTTTTTTTTGCGGCCCGTTTATACGCTCGCCCGCCTCGCGATTTGCCAATCGCTGCGCGAAATTATCAGCCCAGGTTCCCGTTTTAATTGAACCAGGTATTATCGTAGTTCCCGGCTCTCCGTAATTGCTTCATTCTCTATCGAAGTTTCAACAGCTCGTGCACTTAACCCACTTGCGATGCCATTAGTCTATCAATTACGAGGAATATGTTGAGCAACTATCCGCCTGCTGCCGGTTGTATTAAGAGTTTTACGAGAGGATGTAACTCTTCTCGCGCGTTTACAGGCTTTCCATCGCGTCGCACTTATCTGGTCACGTCCCGTCGGTATCATGGTGTTTTTTTTAGAGATGTCGAACGTGCGATTAAAATTATTTCACACGGATCGACCGAGAACGCGAAAGTATGGAAGAAAGTGAAAACGAGACGATCTCTAATCGTATTAAAGTAAATAGATAAATAGATTTCTCAGCGGATTGAGGTAGAAATCTCTTCCACAATTTCTTATCGTAATACGGTCGAAACCGTTATTTTGCTTTCTTCACGTCAGTGAACGCGTTCTTAACGGAACGATACTAAAATGCTCGATCGCGATGCACTCGCTTAGCCGGCGAATAGACGAGACTTATCCTAAAATGCGCATTATCGATATTTCCTTATCCGCAAATCGGGTTATGACGATTACCCAACTGACATAGAGTCTTAATAAGGCTGACAGCGGGATGGCAGGAGAATGTGATTCACTACTGACTCACTGTGATACACGCGAGTCAGTGCAAAGTGCCAAGTGTACTTTGTCAAGTATTAAAATCGACAACGCTGTACGTGCTGTCAGTCGCGTGTCGCAATGTTGATCAATTAAATTACTGTGGGAAAACAGCATCACATTTCTGAGCGCTCCAAATTACACGCGTGTGACTAATTTGATTTATTTTGCACTTGTAAAATTTATTCAACCGAAAAAAGCTTTCGAGAAAGATTAGATTAATCGCAAGCGACCTATATATTTATTTTAAATATAAATTTCGATTACTTGAAAAAAAAAGGACACTGATCGCGTTGATTTGTTGAAATTAGCATTCGCAAATAAATATAACTTTTATTATACTAATTTCAAATAAGCAACGAAGGAATAATTTCTTCCGAGAAGTAAAATATATCGCTGTAATAAAGACAAGATATTTGTCTTATTATTTCGCTGTAATTTTTAACAGTTCAAACATTTGCCTCAAATTAAAACAAAACATACTGCAATATTTCTAAGAGACTATTGATTTTCGAATGAGGCAGGTTGCACATTAGTTTAGCGGAAAACGATAACACACGTAATTTGAGCGCCACGCGAACGACTACACGAGAGCTACCTTCCCCGGGGAGCTAATGCACGCGGCCGATGATGTACTCGACAATCATAATTTACTGTACGGCCCGCAGCATGGATAATGGGTAACATACGTCCGTTTCTTGCGGCTAACAAAACGAAGGACGGCGCTTCCGTTCTCCATTGCCGACCCGCGCACCGCAGTCCGCGCTCTTCGACATCTCTCTTCGCGCGCTTCAGCTTCTACAAAGCGGGTATTCTTCGTCCGCGCTATTCCTCGTAAAATTACCGATGCAATACCCGCGGAATAAGCACGGCGGGCGGGGAAGACGAGAAAGAGGAGGAACGCTGATCGGAAAGGAAATAACGATCGCCGAATCTCCGCCTCTTTGTCGTTAAGCCTTCCCCGAGCGCACTGTCGCCTGTTTAACCCTTAACGGTGAAGCTTTTTTCGCGCAAAATTGCATTTCTCGCAACCGATCGAATTATTCGTCCGTTCTTGTTTCTCTTCTTGTCGCGGATACGCAATTGAATTACGTCGACCCGCTTCTGCGTCATAGCTTATTGCTTTGCAAGCGAAAAAATCAGCAGCGAATTGCAACTGTCGTCCTTTTCTTATCTCCTCCAATGTTCGTGACTAATACTGATAAATTTTTTTTGCAATTCTATAATCCTCGCAAACAATCGGCCGGTGTACATGTTGCGTGTCTCCAATCCACAGCGATAAGTGTGGTTTAAAAAAAGATCAGCTTAATATTGAAATCGTCGTGTTTACTCTTTCTAATCGCTTAAAATGTCTAACAACACGTCCGGTGCCATGCGTCACATACATGCGACGTTCCGATTTTCATGAGAGATTCACGTGACACAAGCGTGACAACGATAATTTCCCTGAAATTAATTTTTCTCTACATAAATATACCGAAATCGACTGCTAAAATTGCTTAAAAATTGTGATTTATAGCGAGTAATCTTCAAACGTTGGAGTGATGACGCAAAAAAAATCAGAAATTTCTCGGCTGATCGAACGGTGTGCATTATTAATATTATTTCCGAGCATAAATGCGCGTCGAAAGAAAAACTCGATCGAAAATTACAAGTGCTACTGTCTCCGAGAAGTAGAGTCGAGGTTAAAGTTATACATAACTTCAATCAGAGCGAATAATAACCGCACCTTTCCGGGAAGCCGGAAATGAATTAAACATCATAAATAAGTATGTCGTAGTTTCGCCGAGTTACATCGTGTCCACATTGTCGCGATGGACGCGCTATACCAGGCATGAATCTTTTAAAAGATGCATCAACCGTCGCGAAACTCGTCTGATTACGCCACGTGGCGATATTGTTTGTACTTTAAACCACGTTCGAAAATGAGAAATAACGAGAGCAGCATCGATTATGATAAGTAAAATGGAATACGATGCACTTCCGCGGTTAACTATGACATCAACCGATTATCTATTCTTTTATCGTACAATCTATACCGCAAATACGAACGATTTCTTTTCACTCTTCCCGACAAAAGTCACCAACCTTTTGTGCACGATAAAATGTCGATAAAATTATGAGTCAACTAAATTTAACTACGTTAAAATAATCTGACATTTTACTTATCAGCAGAATTATGTCTGTTAATGTTTATATTAAAACTGTAAACTAACGTATCACTTTGACATAATTCCCAATAATTTTTGACCGACAGTGGAGATGCTGTTTGTATTGTTGGAATTCTCAGATTTGCTTGCTCTCCTTGAATCGCTGCGCGTTTATTCATTCTCTTCCTTATTCTCTCCCCGAGGAAATATCCATGAGAAGCTTCAATGCATTCGGTATGTACTGCAAATCTGCGCATACTCCTCGAGGAGCGATATTGTTCGTCTCACTCAATTTAACTCGCTCTCATTCATATTTCTTTCCGCGATTCTCAATATTCCGATTCCTTATTCAACTATGCGACGCAGTCTGCATTTATGGTTTCCACACGGAGAATATGTTTTTTATTGTTTTTCTCTTCTTTTTTTTTTTTTTTAAACCTCTCGAAAATTCAAAGGCGTTGTAATAAAAGATCGGCTACTGCAAGCTAATCAAACTACTGTATCGTCCGAAATTGGTTGGCATTAGATTACAAGCGTGAACACGAGCTTATCACTGACCAAGCAAAACATTCTGAAGAGTATGTCAGCAGCGGAACATGTTGTCTTATCGCAAATATGAAACGTGTGACTTCCTTATTTACAATATAACATCGGCGTACTTGATTGATAAATGCTATCGCGATATTGACGAGGAATTATACAGATAGACTTTCGATGTCTATCGGGGAAATACGCTGGAGTATTAGACTACCTGGCACGTGAAGTATCGATACTTTAATAGCGTCGTAACACCGTCGACATCCTCAGATACGAAAGATTGAAAGCGGTTTGCCAGTCGGTGGACGAGCGTGCACGGTGGGAAAGGGGGGGGAGGGGAAAACTTCGGCAGATAAAGCAGCCGAGTGGAGTAGCCGGCCTCGGGGTGGAAGCGGGGAGCGGGGCAAGATAGACGGACGAGAGAGAAAGAGAGAGAGAGGAAACTGTGAGAGAAGCGAGCAGAATCACACGCGAGTGAGCGTGTACGAGCGAGAGAGGAGCACGAAGGGATGGAGGAGAACGAGAGACGGAGAGAGGCGGACAAGGAGAGAGAGAGAGAGAGAGAGAAAGAGAATGACACGACGAGACCGAGGGCATCGTAAGAGGAAGAGAGAGAGAGAGGGCCGAAGGGGGAAAGAGGGAGAGGGGTAATTACTCTGGCGACATTGACCCGGCGGCGACCCGACAGCCGCTCTCGCTCGACTCGCTCAACTCGCTCGACTCGACTCCGACTCACCTACACGCCTACACTCGGTTTACCTCTTCACCTCCTCCTCCTCCTCCTCCTCCCCCCCCCCCCCCCCCCCCCCGTCTCACCTTCTCGCCGCCCCGACCATCTTCTCTTCGACCTCCTACTTCTCTTCCTTTTCTTCGTCTTCCTTTCTACTTCTTGGTCCTCGTCTCTTCCTCCTCTTCTGCCTCGCCGTGCGCGCACGGTTCATCCGAGTTCACTCCTCGATCGCCGAACCCGAAAGCACCAACACCAGAGAAACCGAACGTCGTATCCTCCGCGAGAGTATCCTCGCCGCGGAGAGCAGGCCGGTCGGATGAGCAGCACGGTCGTCTCCGCGTGGTCTCAATGAGTCCCTTCCCCCCCCCCCCCCTTTCCTCACCCCCGCGTACGTCGGCCACGTACAAAGTTTGATGTTTTCCTACGCGTGTTTGTTATCGGCTCGATTTTCCGGGCGTCGTAACTTTGAACACGCTCGCTCCGTGGCGCCGCAATTTTTCGAACAGTAAATAAATCAACGATCAAATAATCACAAAGCTAATCTCCAGAGAGATTAAGTCTCTCGACGGCGATTAAAACTTCGAGTTTGAAGAATTTATGAAGAGATAAGAACACTCCTCGGGAGTGTTAATGAAATTCTCATATTTGTAGTAATTGTTCGCGCGGTCTTGAATCGCTTCATATCGCGGGAAAGACGATAAATCTTTCGTAACGCGTGTATAACGAATAATCGCGGATCAAACGACTAGAGGCTATTTTTTTTCAACCATTCAACGACCTCTCACGCGGCACGATGAACCGGAGGGGTCTCGTTTGCGAGGTTAATCGGTGCGTGGCCGTCGGTTTAACCGTCGGGACAGGCCGTACAGGAAAATATAATTGACTCCGGTAGCAGCGTTTATTTTGCATAGCAGCTTTCGCATGCGACGAAGCGGTGATGCCGCTGCCACTTGGCGAATATGGGCGTGCGAGGCGAATTCGACCTTCGCGGGTAACATTTCTACAGAATTTTCCCCCGAACAAGTGTGCTCGCGAGCGTTCGAGGGATAACAAAACGCGTCCGGAGATTGCGAGAAACTCGAATTCATCTCTAAATGGAGAACCTCCGTTTTTTTTTTCAGGAACACCGGTGCGAGAACAATGAGCCAGAGGTTCGAGCGAGTCCGGGATTAGAGAACTCGCTGCGAAGAGCTGCGTCAGCACGGGAGACTGGACCGGGTTAACGGAGCAGGTACGCCAATACAACGCTAAACGACCAGCACGAAGAGAGAACGAAGACGGGTTGCGCGCTCGGCCGAGTCCGTGCAGCATCCCGAGTCCGTGGCCGCACTCCGATATTGTAGACACATGGCGAGGCATATGTAGTATCCTACGTTTGTACGGATAGGCGTGTATTGTACGCGCGTTCGTGTGTAACCGAGGCAGACAAGACATGCACACGCGCCTACGAAGGAAACCTCGGCGCGGCTACGAGCGAGCGAGATCACCGCGCAACCTCCCGCGGCGCTGGCAACCTGTTTTCTCTCTTCCAGCTGAGTTTATTTTGATTTATTGTGTCGCCGCTAAAGAGATGTATTGTTATGACGTACCCCCGCGGAACCCGCTCGTGAGAGAAGATTTCTCGAAGGTGGGTGAGAAGATAGCTGATAGAGAAATTGAAAAATCGAGGGCATTTCCGACGTCCGCAGTGAAATTGGACAACGTCGAAAATTTTGATACGAACACGAGGTCTGAAATTAATTTTATTCAAGTCCGGGGACTGATATTCGTATTATTTTAAGTGAATTTATTTAATAAATTTTTCAATTCATGTCCACAACTCTTTAATGAAGAGAAAAAATGTATCGATATAAAAACAATTTCTCAAATATCAATCGTGTGTATCTGTCAATTTTACATTCTCGGAAGTACTTCGCGGAAATTACCTGATCGCCCTCAGTGTAAGTCGACGTGCAAATTACAAAATACATATTTCAAATTACGTTATTTTATTATTAATTATTAAAACTCTAGACATAAAAACTCTTTTACTCATTCCAGAGAATCTCCGTTCCGTTTCCTCGCACGTTCCCGATTTCTAATTTCGAAATGTCAGTCTTTTATGCCTCGAAAATTTTTACTTCCCTCGAGGATGCGCTAAATATATACTGTGCTCGCTTCCCGATAGTTATAATACTTCCCCGATTGTATTTCTTCCCCGAGACCGAGCGTCGTATTCCGTTAAGAATAACTACCATATTAATTACAGTCTTTCCCCACGGTTCGGAGATAAAACGTGCGAGAATCGATACGGCCGACTATTATCTATAGCGATCCTCGTGGGGTCGCCACGGCACAACGTGGTGGATCTTAAAATAGGTGATTTCTATGCGAAGCGAGGTAAGTACGTAAGCAGGTAGTCGAAGGTAACGCGATAACGTTCGAGATCAGTTAACCCCGAAGATGCATGGTCCCGCCAGGCGAGAAACCGTTTCCCCGGGAGAGAGTCTCGAGTGTCTCTCCTCGTCCTATTCGTCAGATGTGAAAGAATAACATTTTACTGGTTGTCAGCTCGACCTGGTTGGAAAGGTGACAGCTTTATCGCTGTCGCAAAGAAAAGACACTTTAGGTAAATGAAAAAAAAAAAAAAAACTTACGATCGATCGCCTTTTACGTGTTAAATACCGTTCGTTCAAATAGACGCGAAAGAAGTTCTTTTAAAGAACGCGTACAAGTTCTGTTCATGTGAAAAAACACGAAAATTCGATTAAAAAATCAACGAAGTATGATAATGCATGATTAACAAGCGTTCTGCTAATCGGATTAAGCTTTACACATTTAAATAGTGCATTCATAAACTTAACAATTATTAAATGAGCGCAAAACAAGTATCTTTAGTTTTATTCATCCTCTTATAAGAAGAAAATTTATTGATGCGATTAACACCTCCGCGATGTCCACGACATAAATGTATAGCTTAATCGGTTATCGCGTCCGCTTTGAACCGCGAGAGGGATTTTTCTCACGGTTCGGCGGTATTTTGATTTGATACCGTGCAAATCTGGGCCATAGTCGGTGGAGCGCCCTGGCGATGCGTGTATTATGCAAATCGCCTCGAGGGGGATGAAGCAGGGACCGCCGCGGCCCACCCTCGTCACGTACCGGCCATTACCGGCGCGGGGATCCTACGAGAGAATCGCGGTCGGCCGCGCCCCGGATGAAGCCGGGATCGTTTGGATATTGACTTTCCCCGATGCGTCACGGATGACAAAAGATCCGGCGGGTCTATATTCGTTTACGACACTGGCAGATGCCGATAGGAACCGGAGCCAGACGAATCGGCTCGTTTACGCGGTAATGCTGATCCCGGGAAGGCACGACGGAGATTGAATGTTAGCGCCCGACTAACTCGGTGAACGTCCTCGTTAGAGAAGCGTATAGGCCGTTAGGACCATACGCTTCTTCGTCACTGTCCGTGCGATTCAACTTCAATTTTCTGACGCTCTTCAAATTCCGATGATGTATACGAGGGCGAGTCGACGAGTGAAGGAATAAAAATTATCGAGACGGTGATAGATATTGGCTATAGAATATGTTTCGAGCGTATTACTGGAGTAAGAAAGGGCGCAGCCTTCTCCAAAGGAGAAACGCAAGACAGAAAAAAAGAGCACGGAGCGTGTTGATATATTTACGAATCGATACATTCGTTATAAAAGAAATATGTGGAATCAAAATCGTTTAACAGTAATAATGGAGAGGAAAAATTTAATCTGCTCAAATGCACGAATTAAGCTTTCGTCAGAAATTTTACGAAAGCCTGCTTACATTCAAGTGACGCATGCTTCTGACATGTGATTCGCTTACGTTAATTGACGCAATCGATTCGCGCTCCTTTCGATATAATTTCGTTCTTATCTCACGAGAAATGCAAGATTTTACATGCGTTGTGAGTGACTAAACTTTTGGCGTCGCGCAATTCAGCAGCGTATCTTTCGTCAGCGAAATTTTAAGGAAGCCTTCCTACAGCTGATGCAACCGGTATTCTCTTTCCTCTTATGATTCGGCGTTATCTCTCGAGATAGCGAAGGTGCGCGGTGCTTCTCGTCGATGACGTTAGCTGTTTTCTAGGGACGCGTTATCAAAGTCCTCACCGGCACCTTCCACATGTGACGATCGAGGACACCGATTGTAACGCGCACATCGCCCCTTGGCCTCGGCTACCGAGTACCTCGAAACGTCCACGAACTCGAAGCCAAGCGAGCAACGACGAAAGCGATATCACGGCGATAAACCTCGCGTGGTGTAGCGCTGATACCTCGGCGGATCAAAATAACGCATTCTAGCGCGATGCGATCAACGAGAAATAAACCGAATGCCCGCGCGAGCGATATTTTATTTCAAACCTTTAAACCTTTAAATGTTATTTTATATTTTTTTTAGAAAACACACTTTTTAAAAACGAGTTAAATTTTTATTATTTTAAAAAGTACAGCTTTACCGCATTCAGCAGTATAAGTGTACACTGAGAGAACATCTCCTCAGAAAATACGCTTTTTTCTTCGTTCGCTATCTCGATATAAGTGCCAAAAAGGATGTTAAATAAGTTCGATCTGCATCCTAGCCTGAAACGGATCCTGAAAAATCACCTAAAGTCACGAATCTATTTGTTTCTACGCGCGCGATACGCAGACACGTGTTCAAGAGATGCCGGTGCATCTTTGATTCCTCTCTTCTCCTTCGCTTTTGACGAATAACCCTCTTCATCTCGAATCGCCGAAGACTTTTCGGTGGGATGCGCTTATCGTCGAAGCGTGGCGCGAACGTGACCCAAGTGAGGGCCCGCGAGATAAGCCGAGCGGGTAATGGCTTTCGGTCGTGACACTCGCGCCACGTCCGGATTTCTAGATGAGATCCCGGAAGCTGGACTCGCCGGCGTTACCTCTCGCCGATGACTAGCGCGACACGATGTCCCCGTCTGGTACTTTCCCGTTTGTACACTTTCGGCGAGAAAAGTCACCGGGGCTAATGTTTGTCCGCGGCACACAGCGTCCCTCGTCGGCCCATATGTCAGAGCGTAACGTGGTTAGATCTGCCGAGTGTCAATGTAACTCACGAAACCCGTGCCTTCGTGCGCCAAGCGCTGAACACAAGCACGTTATTTTCAATAACGGTGAGTGGAACTTTATTAAATCATTTCGACTTCCGCTGGAAAAATATTTATACTTTTAGATTTTGGGAGCATTCAATGACGTTAAAGTTCAACAATCAGATTTCACAAAACTCATTTCAAACTTGGCGTTCGCGAATTTTAGAATTTACGATGTGACGCATATAAGTTACCAGAAATGCAAATTCTCCTCTTCTTGTGTAAACGACAGTTAATGTCGTTATTAATGTCATAATTCTGCAATAAATTCCCGGGCGTAATGGCTGATACAGTTATACTAATGATTGTCCGCTTGCAAATAGCTCTATTGACCGTGGCAGTCGCCCACGTATTAATTCCGAACACGGATCATCCGTTAGGAAAACTCACGATGATTGGACGTCAGCTGGTGCCTTTCCGAACGCAAAGACTATTGCACTCGTACTTCCCAGGCAAACAGCCTTACGAGCTGACGGCTAATGCGACCTTATCATGCGTATGTAATGAAACCATTAGCAAGCTTACGTCAGCCCACGTGTTCCTTTACGTTGAATTAGAAATTCACCGCTTCTTACACGTTGTTGCACGTCTACCTCGGCATCGCCCCTCGAGGCTGAAAGAGGGTGGGCAGGCCACAGCGGGGGGGCAGGAAGGGGGGGGGGGGGGGGGGAAGTACAACTACGTCGATAATGCACTTATAAGCGCTGGCCTTCCCGGCAATCTTTCCCACGTGAGCTCATTACACTCCGACTTCGGTTTTTTAACGTCACTTACCTTGATATCCTCAGAAATCTAACAAATATTACGAGGAACGATAGCTCGTCCATAATCGCGGCAACAACTTGGACGAAGTACCGTAAACGCGCTTCTATGAGTTTTTTAAGAATTAAGAAAAATTTCTGCAAAAATATTGTATAATATATAATACATAATGAATTATATTCTCCCGCAATCACAGTTGTAAAGTTTGAGCAAGCTATTGTTATAGCAAACGTGTTTCTAAGAATTTTCAAGCTCCTAAAAATTATTGAAAAATTTCACGAAAATATTACGTCGCGTGAGAAAGATTTAAAAACTTCAGAACATGAATATGTGAAGCGCGACGTGGAGACCGATCGAAAAAGTTCACACATCCGACGATTAATTGCCGTGTGATCGTGCGTGCGTTAATTGATTGGCGATTGATCGCACGTGCCATGTACGATCGATTAACGCGCGCGATCTGTTTAGAATCGCGACGGCTCGGCCCATATCCGCGCAAAGTTACAGCCGGTTTTCGCTGGGGATCGTGACGCAAAAACTCGTTGATTGGAATCTCGGTGGACATCTCGCAGGACACACACGGCCGACGGGACTACCTGGAACCCGTCATGGAAGCGGTTTTCTTTGAGGTTTCCTACACGCCGTCCCGCGCTGACAACACCCGAAACGCTTTGATTCCGGCCGAACGAACGGCGCCGCGGCCTTGCCAATAAATTATGGAATATTTATTGGCCAGCGATTCCCCTTATGATCGAAATCGCCGGCCAGCGCAACGTCCGGACCGCATTGCGACAGCGGCTGTGATTTGCGATATCGCCGCGTATTTCCGAATCTGATAGGCTCCTAATAAAGCAAATTCGGGAACCCGAGAACCCGGAAATCGAGATGATAAAATTACGCCGAATTCATTATCATGTATTGACAGTTGCTCCTGTCTTCCCGCTCTTCCACGTCCCAGCTTTATGCATTAAGTATGCAAGAGCTCTTGCATACTTAACATTTATTAATCTTCATAATAATTACGATAAAAAACATCGATAATAAAAATGGTCCATTTTTTTAATAACCGAAAATTTAAAACGGTTTCCTTTATCCATTAATTCTTCACGCTTGAGACACCTCGTATATCCATCATAACTATGTGTTCTTGTCTATGCTGGGAAAAAGAGGAATGGGCTTGTGCCCCCTTACGCTTTCCATAATCCCGCTACATAATAGCTACGCCCGTGACATAAACGCAGCAGCACGGTTAAAGCATACAACAGGCACGTTTCGCACTTTATACTTTCCGTCTCTTCCATATCGTTTAAGAATCTGCGCTGGCGGCGCATAAAATTACGAGTAGGGGTACACTTATATTCGAAGCACGACCGCATGAGGTAGAGAATAAAAGGAAGAGAGAGAGAGAGAGAGAGAGAGAGAGAGAGAGAGAGAGAGAGAGAGTGAGTGAGTGGGAGGGAGAAAGAGAAAGAGAGACAGAGAGAAAGAGAGAAATCGCGGCGAATTGAAGGGAGTCGACGAGCACGGAGGGCGGAAGCGGCGGTACTTCGAACGAAGCGGAATGAAAGCACGGGTTAGGGAGAGAAGAAAAAATGTGATTTAAAATAATTATAAACGCATTACTCGGCCGGTCGGTCTGCCGAACGCGGCCGGGCAGAAGAGATGGTAATCTCCATGATTTGTTATGCCATTGTTGACGCCTAATGAGGCAGGTAGGGTGCGTATATATACATACCCGCGGACATCTTCCATTGCCCGCATGCTTTGGAAGCGAGGTTTATCGGACCATTCATTCCAGCGGCCGATTTACAGTCCCGGGAGCTATAAAGAGAATATTTAGGAATCCCATGTGTAATGTAGAATGTACAATAATTTTTTCACCGATAAGGCGCCTAGCGCGCGTGCTCTGCGTATAGCAACGAATGATTTAAATGGAAAGTCGAAATGAGCAGTGGCGGAAAATTGACAGATCGTTATTTAGTTCGGTGCACTTAGATCTTAGAAGTGACCTTACAATGATCATTAAGTGAAAGTTATATGCAGCGATTTTATGTCTATACTTCGAAACGAGAACGATTAATGTCACTCGGCGAGCAAGAGAAATTTGTTTTCTCTTTTTCAGCTCATTACAATCAGCTTGAAACGGAAGAATGAAAAAAATTGCATATAAATATACGCAAATACGGGATTGCAGTCGCCGATTTTAGAACGAAGCGTCGCCGTGAGCGGCGAACGGCGCGGTTATCGAAAAGCGACGCTTGCTCTTGGACTAAATACGTCCGCGTAAAACGAGATATTCGATTTTCCGCAGGAGTGTTCGCGCGAGGGAGCGGGCAGATGCGAGCGAGTCGCGTGCCAAAAATGTGCCACCACTCGCGAGAGATACGTAAGTACCGTTTTAAACCTCCTCGCGCTCCTAGAGCGAGCTTTCCCCGGTTAATCCGTCGCATAAACGCGCATCGAATATCCGTCGTTAAGCCAGTAAACACGACGAGAATAACGATCTTCGTATTAATACTTGCGATGACTATGCGTCGAAAATTTTCCGAAACAGTACCGAAATTCAGCGGGTTCCATCAATCCCGCAAAGTGTCGATTAATAAAGAACACTTTACGGTTTTAACGTCAACTTTCATTTATCCGGCCAAAAAATTTATCGTCGGATGCTTGTTTATTAATTTCAAGATTATGTTCCGACTTTCTTCCGTCGAAGGTGCGACATGGCCACCATAAGTGGCACGTTATCTCGTTTCCACGTTCTCGTTACGGCAACATTCGCTGACCCGATGCAATCTTTCAAGCGATCGTAATTATCAGCTGCGATTCGAAGTGTGGGATACCTTCTGAGAAATATTATTACTCCGGTCTCGCGAGGTTGTCGTAATCGCATTTGCGACATGTGCGCGACTGATCAGTCCGCTACCGTTACATTAAGATCGGCGGCAATGTTCTCCAATTAAAGCTTACGCAGAATTTCTCGGAATTCACTAAAAATCTGCAGCTACGAATTGTAGACAAATTAAAAAAAATTGATCAGAAATGATAAAGAAAAGTAAGAAAAATTAAAAGTTAGGAAATTGATATTTTAATTGTATAAATCATAAGAAGAATATTGAAAATAATAAACACAGAGTGAACTTGAAAATAGTAATAATAATTTCATGTATCATTTTTCATCACTGACGAGTGTGAACCGATGGGCTTCCCGATGAGATTTCTAAAGATAATTCTATCTAACAAACATTGGCCCTCATTGTTGACCGTGTGTTTAAAAAAGAAAATCTAGACGCGCGGATGCGAAGTTAAGAGAAAAGGAGATTCAGTTCGGTCCGAATGAAGCGGACGGAATCGCCAGGGAGATTTATGCGCCCCCGATAAAATTCAAGCGGGCAAGGAGTTTCGGTGCAGCCACGTTTACGAGCACCGAAACCAGTTTTCGAGGAGGCAGGCAGGCGGACATCGTCGCGTAGGTACCTACGGCTCTGGAGTCGAAGAGTATACGAGCGGGACAAGGGCTCGTGGATCTAAGTAAGAAAAGTAATCCCGCCGCGGGTGCGGGCGCGTAGACAGAGAGAGAGGGAGGGAGGTAGAGGGAGAGAGAGAGAGAGAGAGAGAAGAAAGTCCGGATCCCTGTCGACGATTCGATGAGATGATAAGCTGCTGCGTATCGTAAAACCATCGATGCGCCGTTTTCTCTCTACGTAGTTTCTCATGTATCGCCGCTTTAACTCTAAATTGCACCTCCGTGTTGTCCCGAGACTCGTTAATTGCCGATAGCTTGTAGATTAAGTGATTTAAACGCTCGAGAGAACCTATTCTGAATCCGGAAAATGCGCCGACTCTCTTGATCGATGATTTCTCAATGTTAATCAATTATTGTATAAAATATAATTGATCAATTATATATCGCAGATGATATAACTCAAAAATTACCGGCTGTTGACATTAATTGCCGCGTATTAATCGCTGACTCTTCTCTCTTACGGCTGACTTCACCGAGTCAATTAATATATCAATCACAATTTAATGAATATAAATGATTTCTTTTTTCAAGCTAAAATTCGAACTGATCAATATCGATAAAACCGATGGAAAAGGAGAAAAAATTACCGAGGTGCATTAAAAAAAAATTCTCATATACGATATTTGACAAATATTATTAACAACATTTGTCATAAGAAAACTTATCTAAACAAACGTAAAAATGCGTAAACGGCAAGATAAACCGTTCGGAAAGCGCGATAAATCGCGATGAATCAGAGTTTTCGAAAAAGCCATTTACGCGTTGGAAACAATTCGAACGTTCGTGTCTTCGTGTACACTAAGTTTTCTTTTCCATTCCGGCCCCGGAATTTATCGCGCGGATGTACGCGAAAACTATTACGCTCCGTGTCGGTGGGACGAGCGGACTCGGTCGATTTTATTGGCCACGATCGCCTCCTTATCGAAACGATGGTCGACTCTCTTTGTGGGTATCTCTCGCGTGTATGGCGACATACACACGCGGCGCGTATAAATGCGTCGTTGCATAAATTATCCTCGATCGGCAGCGAACGGCCGCGGTTACTATAAATTAACGTTATCGGGGTGTTTACATTACTTTCTTGTTGCACGATTAGTAATCGCGCAATAAGAGTACGGCGAACAAATCAGCTACGAGGCGGGGCGGCCCGATACCGACGGCAAATGCGTATTTATTGCCCAAGGAAAGTATGATAGAAACGTGGGGAGTTGACGGAGAAAGAGGTCGGAACAATGAACTTGCCTTTTATAATAATCTTGCCTGCGCGAAGAGCCGCTGATCCGTGAGCGCATTCGAAGAGTGCATCCATTAACCAGATACCGCGGGATCGTACGACGTGTCTCTTTTCAGTTACGTTCCTTTTTTTTTTCTAATAGAAATCAGCGTAAAACAATTTACGATGGCGCGATGGACATATGTAATTAAGGAAAATTTATGGACGATGAAGTAACTGGTAAATCACAGAGAAAGCAATGAGACCACGTTAAATTAATGATGATGTAGAGGGAAAGTGGGATAGATCATGGATAAAGTAATAGATTTGGCGATGTTTAACTGCGCAGCTTTCGTCGAATGATTCTATTAGAACGATTACATCAGACATTTTCCTTAGCATTTCTAAGAATCTTTTCGTAACTTTTCGCCGGAAAAGAATTCAGAAATAAATTCTGCGCTATACATCATGTGTGTCTTTTTTAAAATTAACTTCTATCTAGCGTGTGCAAAACAATTAAATTCAATTTTGAAATCATTTTCTCTACCGTGTTCTCGATAAATTTAGCAACGCGTAAAATTAAAAAAAAAAAAAATTCAACCTCACCGAAACTTTTAGCATCTCGATCCAAATGAGTTATGCATTTTGGTTGAGGTCCAAAAACGATTTTAGGAAACGAAATCCTTCCAAGATAAGTCATTCGCCGTGGTAGCATTCTGCCAAAAAGATTGGAAGAGATAAAACATTTTGCTTAACAAACGCGCGCAACTTTTTCGAACGCGTTTCCGCGGAATCGTTGAGATTTAATTTTAACGGCCGCAGTAATCGAGAGTTCTGAAGCGTAGGAACGAATCCCGATTACGTGTATACGCGTGTATACGCATGGACGTAGTATCGCACGTAGGTTATACACATAGGTGCATATGCCTATCGGAGTTACTTCAGTCTGCAGGTAAGTGGGTCGCACACGCAAAGCCCCGGACTCGAGCTCGCTCATGCAGGACGCCACACGAGCCGGTGTCGCAAGCTGTGACTAAGAGACGCAATTTTTCCCCGCGAAACTAGTTGGGCTAGCATAGACATAACTATGGAGGCAATACGTTGCGACACCCTACACCCACACTCTCAATCGGATATAGCGCGCGAGTTCCAGCCAGCGCCGCGACGCGCCGTCCAAATTCCTCGCCACGGTCCTTCGTCCTTATCGATTCCTCTCTTTCGCGCTCGTCGCTGATTTCACCCGCAATTCGAACGATTTGAGAAAATCTCGCGTGTCACAAAGCAATTTCTGATTTTTCTTTCGTATGATAATTTTAATACAGAAAACTACAATTTCTAAACTAAATGCAACAACAATTTCAATCGATTGCCGCAATATTTCATTAATTAATCATATTGCTTTGGCTAAAGCAGCGACAACTGATAACCATCTAGCTTCGCGATTATCTATCCGGGGAATCACTCTAATCTTCGCATCTGTGAAAAAGTCAATCCAGATCTCTCTTTGCAAATTTTTCACATTTTCGAGAATTTTTTTACGAAAAAAAAATACAGATAAATGATCTCCGATCATAGATAAAGCTTCGAGTGCTTGATATCTGTAATAACATCTACGATCTATGCACGTAACATTAAAACGATCGACTCGAAGTGCTCAAGGATAAAATAGCGTAATGACTTTGGCAGTCAGCGATGCCGACATTTCCATCGCGAGACTCCGCTCGGAGAGGATCGCGAACCTTCAGTCAGGCAAACATTATCTCAGCCTTAATGTGGAGTAGCGTCGTGCCACGTCGAACGACAATGAGCGGCACGATTCGACCTATTGCGCCAACTAATTAATAATAAGCGATCCGCGCTTCGCGCTCACCTTGCGTTCATTCCTTCGATGCCTTCCTTCGACGTCTTCGCCACCTTTTAATCGGCGTCGGCGGTGCGAGAGCGAAATCGAGCCGCCGCGAAGCGGCGCTCTCGCGGCAGCTCGATATTAATCCTTGATTCGCAACCCGGACTCGGTCCACTCTCGATGCTCTGCTATTTGCTTACGAAATCGCGCGCGATATGTAACTGCGAAACGCATTGCCGGAGACTAATAATCGGCTTGCGTTCTCTGCGGCACTCACACTGCGCGATTGTCGCCTCTACATCTTTCCAAAAGATTATCTGCTAATCGGGCGCGTAATGTCCGTCAAGGAATCAATGAACTTTCGATACCAATAATCTAAAGTAATCATGCACGCGGAAATAAATTAAATTATTATGTGTTCATTTTTACAGACGCTTCGCGAATTCCGTTCAAATTTCAGGAATTTGTCACAAAAATGTCACATAAAATTTTTCTATGTGACATTCTGTGACGTTCACAGCAACTATCAATATGAGAAAAGTGTTACCTTGCAGACAGACTTGAGACGGAAACGATGCGTTTGATTCGCACGGTAGAGAAACGCAGAGACTGCAGAAACTAAATCGCTCAGTACTTTTTTTCCTTATGTTAACAAACATCTCGCGTGGTCGCGTTTCTCTGGCCGGAGTCCGTCACCATCTCACGTGGTGAAAACGATCGTTCACCGAAGGTGAAGCTCTTCTCGAAAACGCGAGAAAGTCGACGGAAACGCAGACCGGCGACCGGAGGAGGATGCTCCCCGCGTATTTTTAGGGGACCTCGGGACGTTCACTTTCGGTTTTTGGCGCAACGACAAATTTTCGTCGCGGCTTGCAACCCTATGGTACACGGACGGGTATATAAGTGATCTTAAAAATATACTGCGAGGTGCGCGAGAGATGCGCGCTTTGATAAATCTCCCTTGACTCGCGCGCGCGCGCGCGAGCGCGCCGGAACAACTCCGCCCGAGGAAGAGGAGAGAAAGGAGCGCCCGTACGTCGTTGCTAATTTCCAACGACGGCGAAAATAAATTAGCCGCATCCCGCGTGTCGGCTGAACCGGCGGCGACGATCGCGGATGCCCCGCTACGGTGTAATTACGCGAAAAAACCAACTCTGTCAAATATATATAGAGCGTAACCGTAAGCCGAATGTCCCTCCGGTCGTGCATTCTATGATAAATTCGGAGCCGATTTTTCTTCAGCGTGGATTTTCTGCGAGGACTATTTCTCATCCCGGGGTGTTTAATCTTCAGCATTAAACATCTTGACAAATGAGCGATAAATAAAAGTTCAGGTACGAGTAAGAAGAGCCAGTTAAAATTAATTGAAAAGTAAGTCTCGGATATTTATTCGCGCCCGCGGGGCTTAGTTGCGAGGCCTTTAAATTCTAAATGCTAAATAACTTTGTAATTATTGCAATCTCGAAACGACCCGTCATTTTTCTCGGTCGGACCTTTAATACCTGCGGTTATGAAAGGGCAGCCGATTGTGGGACTCGGCCACATATTTTAGCGGCAATCAATATCGAAGGTCTCCATATTGACTCAAGTGATGACGTCAAGATCATAGATTATCAATGATAAGAGCGTTCGCTCGAATGTCAAGGATTGACAGTTACATTTAAGAGTCAGCGATACTTGCACGCCGGCTATCTTGGAATTCGCCGTCTTGACGTCGGTTCAGAGTGACGTCAAGATCGTGGATTATCGATGAAACCGCGCCTGCCTCCGCCGAGGACATCGCGGATTCCGGCAATTTTGACGTATTTCATATCGTGCGTCAAAAATAAACATCCAGCGCTGTCGCTCGTCGGTGACGTCATTATATCATGGGCTATCCGTTGGTCCGACAAGTCCGCCGAGCGAGCACGTCGATGACTCGCGCAATTCGACCGAGTAAACCACGCGCGCATCGATGTTAATTCGCCGGCGATTTAACGCCGCGCGTTTGGCACGTTCGCGAAAGATTGGAAATTTCCATCGTCGCCGCGCGCCACGCGCGCTAAGATCGTAGATTAGCCTCGCTACGTGATTATTCCGCGGTCGCATATTTAATGTAAATTATATTGTAGCTTCCGCCACTCGAGGGCTTAAATTGATATAATTATAGCCCCTATAATAAGCATTAATAACATATACTGTCACATGTTCCCGACGGATCGTAAGGGGGAAAAAAAAGAATAAGATAGAATTGTGCGAAACGCTTTCGCCATATAAAGAACTGAAAGAAAATAATCTTTGCCGATGATGCGAATGAACGCCGACTCCATAAAAAGCGATGATTCGCCGACTAGATAATCATCTCGGCGAATGCAGCCGACCGAGCGTGCATCTCGGTTCGGTGACTTCCAACATGTACCTCGTCGCCATCATTTAAGGAGAGAATAAACGGAATAATAATTAAGATCGCGAGACCAAGTGGGACGATGCGGCCCGAGAATTCTCAGGTAGTGAGAAAAGCTGCACGCAGCGAACCAAACCTGATTAGCTAAAGCGTGGACCGTGCGGTCCCTCGAGCGGTAGCGTAAATACAATCCTAAATCCTGCCATCTAAAAACTCCGAAAGGCTGTAATCCGATCTTTTCTTTTTACACCTTGCGTCACTCTTTCACTACGAACAAAAAAGCAATGCAAAAAAAATTCATTTAAATTATATTCTTCGCGAAATCTACCGTCGCGAACTCGTGTTAGCAAGACAAGAAGATATCGTTCACTCAAGCAGGTGACCGAAAATGAATTAAGACGAATGCGAGAGAGCTCCCGTGTGACACGAAGATCGAACCCGCACGACGCATAAACAAGAGAATGTATAAAATATTAATGAGTTCGCGTGCCGATACATTAAGCGCGACTTGCGCGACACGCGTGCTATCGCTCGCCAAGTATATATACATAATGTGTGTGTGTGTGTGTGTGTGTGTGTGTGTGTGTGTGTGTACGCGCTCTACCGCTCCTTCCAGCGGCAGCATCCGGGATCGTGAGACGCATCGGTCGCGCAGCGATCGTTAAATGCGCGGGCCTGGTCGGCGCCATTAGGCAAATTGTGCCTCGTAAAAGCGCGCGAGGGCCCCGAATTTCTACTTTTCGGTCACGCAATCGTTCCGCGTTGAATTCGATGCGGCCTGTATAGAGAGAGAGTGCACACGCGCATAATAACGGAGCTTTCTCTCTTTCTGTCTCCCTTTCTCCGTCCCTCCTGGGAGGGCCCGTGCGCGCGATCGGACCCGGAGTCTGCTTCGCGCGCCCTTCCTTCGCCTCTCCCGCCGCCCGCCGTTTCCATCTATCTCACTGCGTCTTTCACCTCGCCAGGATAAATAGGAAGAGAGAGAGAGAGAGAGAGAGAGAGAGAGAGAGAGAGAGAAGAAAGGGAGAGGGAGAGAGAAGATGATCCGAGGGGCCACAGAGGAGAACATGGGGCCCGCCGACCGTCTGGTGGGCGGACGCCAGCCTGCAGCAAAGCAGAAGAGATCGCTGCCTTCCGCCAAGGACAATCGCGCTCTTCCTTCCTCCTCGCTTCTGCGCGCATCCTCGATGCCCCAGCCGGATGGTTGTAATTTCGGGTAATGCGTTTCTGCAGCTAATCGCGCGCGATGCAGTGGTAGGTACGCGAGTCGAGATTATTCGGCGCCGGTAACAATTAGTTTTAACATTTCTTTACCGCAGCACGATTCAATCGAAGAACAAGCATGCTTCTGCAGCTCGTAAGAAGAAAATCTGCTAATGCAAATAGAGCCTTGCCGCTTAGATGCCATAAAGGAATTGGCTTTCCATTGAAGATTGTTGCTTTCCGTTTTAAAGAAAAATTCATCAAGAAATATGTAATTAAAGTCTAACAAATTTGTAGAAGAAAAATATAAGGATTATACTTATATAAATTTCGTAAGACACGGATTAAGAATATAGTTTATACGGCGACACGTTTCGCGCAACTCGGTGCTGCAATAACAGATGCGAGTAGCGCGCGTGTTTGGGATGACGGTCGATACGACATCCCGTGAAATACGACGAAGTAACGAGGCGATTTTGTTATCGTAATCTCGACAATACCGTCGAATTGCTACGATACTCGCCGCTATCGTCGTCGCCAAGTGCAGCGTGTGCGTGTTTCACACTGTCGATGCCTAAGTTACGCCCTTCGTGTGTCGGACACGTTTGTACTTTTATCGGTAATAACATTATCGATGTATCGTCGACTCGACACCTTCGGGACGGAGTCCGCATGAGCTCGTAAAGAGTCCTGTGAGCGCGTTCGTGGAAGCGTCCGCTGCATCTTCGTTTTCCTCCCTCTCAGTCTCTATCGATTGCATCCCAATTTTTTCATTATGTGTATAAATATTTATTGCAAAGATATATATTAGCAATAACGCGCTGCAACGAGAATTCGGCAATTATTGACACAGCCGATGAATAGAAAAATTAATTATTAAAAATAACTATATTAAAATTAAAAAATTAAACCAAAATTGAAAAATATTATAGTGTAATAGATATAATGTAGCAATCAAGATAAAATTAAAATTCGAACTGTTTGAAGTGCCGATAATGTATCAGTTTTTTAAGTAAACAGCAACAACGTAATGGATGCAATATGGTGAATCGATCTCTGCTTGGTATTGGTGGATATACAGCGTTTCACTTGCAGGTCAGAACGGAACGACTTTACCGTGTCTGATTTAAAACCGCTCGCGTGATTCACGGCCTTCTTTCTCTCCCTTTCACAGCTCTTTCTCTCTTCTTCCTCTCATCGCATCGCATCACATCGGTCGGACCGGTTTTGGCAGCGGCACCCAGAAACACGTGTTTCCAATAAGCTTTTATTGGTAGATAAATCAGGCGCGATCTTATTGTGGGATTATGATGTTTGCACGCACCGAGTCGTTTCATCGGACACGCGTGCACCGCGATGCTCGTAATTCGTGCGTTACGAGCCTCCCCGTCTTTTTTATCCCACACGGATCCCGGTTTTTGCAACACGCGCGGAATTATGCGAACGCGCGTTTTTTTGCAACTGTATAGACAAGTTGCGAAATATTGCGGGACGAAGCGAGACTACATCAACAAAAGCGGCTAAAGAAAATATTCTGAAATTTGTGTCATTTATTTTTAAATTTAGTATTTTTTTTTATTTTTTTTTTTTTTTCAAAATTTCACTTGTAAATTGCGGTTCGAGGTGATATTGCTAAGCTGTAAATCATTCTTATGACGCGGCCACTGCATTTCTCGAGAAGTGTTTATTCCGTCTTAAGTAAAATTTAAATCCACGAGCTATCATCCTGATTGCATCTTCGCGTGATAGCCAAGTCAAAGAGAAGATCCGTGTCTACGCACGCCTTACCGTAGGAAGATCCGACTTCTGTTCGATGCATCCGGTTTCGCGTCTCGGACGAATAAGTCGGCGATCGCGAAAACATTTCCCGGATTTTCGCGAAGCATGATTCGCGAAAGCGATCTCGAAAGCCCGGCTCGCGGCCGACTATTCTAGGAACGGAGGCTGTCTACGTCGGCAGGAAACGACAACGCGGCGCTGCGTCGAACTTGAGTTCGAACCGGAGACCTTGGACCAACCATTGACCTCGATCGCCACGTCCACCTCTACCTTCCACCGAGTGCAGCCGCGCGGCCGTTCTATTCGAGATCCACCACCACTTCGGTGACGTTTCTTCCCGTCTTTTTTCTTTAAATGCCACAATGTTGTTGTCACCGGTTGTAGCGCGGCAATCATCCGATGATTGCGACAACTTTATACATCATAAGGTGGCAATAAACGGTAATTGATTCAGTAAGTATATATATCTGACGACATGTGACTTCTCGAAAATAACTCGATGACTATTTATTACTTCGGTTTAAATTATTAGATCGACTTAGAGAGCTCCTCGCACTTAACTTTACATTTCTTCTTCTTTTCACGTCATTAGCGCATAAATGTTTTCCTTTAAGCGCGTAAAGTGCAATTAGGAAAAGCGGAACTTGTTCTTTTACATAAGAGAGCCTTTACGAAATATGACATGATAGTTTAGCTTGCTCGTGGTAAGTATACAGGTACATGTTTCAGCGAGCGCGATCCGGGCCCAGTGCCGCCGTCGGTCACTTTACACCTCCGGCCTGTGTGTCGATTTCGCGACCGAGGCGAAGGCCGAACGAGATGTCAAGCGCGCTCGGGAGAGCTGCCAACTATTCTAAGAACGGAGGCCGCTCTTTGCGGGAGGAAGCGCGGCGGCAACGCTCCTCGCGCTGAACCCGAGAGCTCGAACCCGAGACCTTGGAACAACCGTTGCCCCCGATCGCGCTATATGTAAGTATTCCCGGGTAAGAGAAATCACGCGGACCACTCGCGAATCCCACCTCCGATCTCCCTCGCGTTTCCTCGCCCCTTTCCCCACGTTCTACGCACTGCCAGCTTTGCGCGTATTGTGTGCGCACCTCCCGCATTCGTGCGTTAGAAAAATCCGAAGACTCTGGAAAAATCGAGGCGGCGGAAAGTAAAAGGACGTTTTTCAATTCAACCTTTACATTAAATGTGTCAAATATTTTGTGTACGGAATATTTTACGTGCGATGTGCGGAAACAAATATTCGCGTGCTCGATTGTAAATTATTTCGTTACTGCGTGATGTATTTTCCATACTGTGTTGCATTGTCGAGAATAAAAAGACAGACGAACGCTCACTGACCTTGCTAAAAAATCTACTACTGTAAAAGTCCTCCGTACCGTTTCCTAGTGCAAAACGGTAAATTCGCTCAGGGTCGAATTAAACGAGCGCTCTGGGAACCAAACGAACGACTCGAATTACAAGCGAAGTCGTCTCTACCGATCTAACTAGTGGTTCGCGAAAAATTTCGCCTATGAATCACGTTCTCACATTATTAAATTCGTAATAAAAATCGCTGTACGTTAAATCGCGGAAAAAAAATCTTTTCGGCGAAACATTTAAATAACATAAGACCATATTAACGTCCTACTATCCATGTTATTCGAATATAAATCGCCAAATTTATTTCAGGGTGAGCAATATATCTTTCCGCAAAAAAAAAAAAAAAAATTATTTCTTCCAGAGAAGAGCTACAATTTACAATGCCTTTTTTTTTAATAATTATATTTAAATGCCCCGATCGTAATAATATTACAAAACGGCAGACACCATATTTTAATACGTGCCACGCGGTGACACGCCTGTTAGGATTAATGATGGGCGAATCATCCGAACGCCTCGCGCCTGTACGTATCGGCCGTTTTATAATGAAGAGTGTCACGATTACCGCGATCACTATTATTTGGCTGTGCACGTATCGCGGTGCTAACGAAGCCACGTCATCCGACGTCAATCGGCTCCTCCGCCGTCACGGAGGTCTCCGACATTTATCTCACGCTTCGGATCTCCACGCGTTCTCTTTCTCTCTCTCTCTCTTTCTCTCTCTCTCTCTCTCCCCCTCTCTCTCTCTTTCTCTCTCTTTCTTGGTTGCCGTGCATGCTGCGCACCTCTGACGTTATCGTTCGCCACTCAGGGACGGCGGTTTGATTCGAGTGAGATCAAGCGACCTTCGTCAGCAGGCAGTACGATTCCGGTAACGACGAATCATCGCCGGCCTCGAAATCCGTACCGATCGTTTCGACCGGCGTATGCTCGCGCTAAAGGAAAATGCCATTACCATACGTTCAGCTCGGTGCGGTAGGTAGGTTTGCGCCAAGGATACTCTACGAAATACTTCTCTCGCCTCCTCATCCTCTCTCCTGCATTCTCCGTCTCGTTCCCTCTCTCTCTCTCTCTCTCTCTCTCTCTCTCTCTCTCTCTCTCTCTCTCTCTCTCTCTTTAGTGCATTATCGAGATTGGAACAAAGCGCGAACACGCCGGGAAAAGCATGATTAAGGAGCCGCTTTCGAAACAAGAATAATTGCATGAATTATAAAAACGCGTGTGCGTTCGATAAACTTTCATGAGGCAATCCTCGATTAAGTAAATCTCAACGGTAATCCAATTTCTAATGAATATTGGCGCGTCGATGAATCACGCTTCTGGATACAACGCGCTAAACGATTCCGAAACACGAACTCTTTGCTGGTTTAAAAAAAATCCATCCAGATTTTCTCCAACTCTATGCAAAAAAAGACTTTTCGTATCGGATTATTTTCACTCATAAATTAAATAACGCGGGACGTGTCAATTATTTTACGAGACGCATAAAACTGTAACAGGACTGCGACAGGGGAACGAACGGTATATACATACATATTCAAGTCCGTCGGCGACGCTGTTATCCTGATCCCATTGTCGGTCAGGACCCAGGGCCCGCCGGGTGGAGTTTGCTCAAACGCTTTACACCTGCATCGCGGTGCGCGGCCGATGCAGACGGTGCGCGGGCGCCGCATCCATTACCGTCGTGTCGCCGGGCGCATTCGCTTCGCCTCAAATAAGCAAACACTAAATATTTATTCGGGCATGCCGCCGAACATGTGTCCGCGGGACACATCTCCGCGGTGAAGAACCGCAGCCCGGACTCATCGTTCTCCGTTAAAGTGTGCACTTCTAGAAACGGTTGAGCGAAACAATCGAGAGAAAAAGAGTTAAATTTTCTTCCCGAATCTTTCGCAGAATCACCCGAGCGAAAGGTTCGGTAATATTGTCAACAAAATTAGACGCGTGTATAATTATAGATTTGTCGCACATTCTTTCATAATTTGCGATAATAGCGAAAGGATGTCTGTGCCGCCGTGACACTGACGAATGCGCGCGGGGGATGAAATTTAATTTGGACTGACAGATTTATACGTGTCTCAGCTCGCTGCGTAGCCACCGACGTGGACAGCTACGTCTGCGTCATATTACATTACATTAACAAGCTGATGATTTATAACAGTACGTACGTCTGTCGAATTTATCACGTTGTCACGTTTCTGAAGCCAGAAAATTCGTAGTTTATTGATACATTTCCAGCGTGCGAGAAACCGGCGAGAATTGAGGAAAGAAAAGATTAAAGGGACCGTTGCGAATTGTAATCACTGCGCTTCGGCGGATTAAGCGTGAAGAAGATAACGAGATTTCCAGAAGTCATCCCATCTATCTCCCCTGAAATAGCGGTTATACTAGTTCGTGTTCCCTCGGTCGGTCCGCGTGTACGTTCGCCCACGGGCGACGGCGGTGATCCGTAAAAACGAAGTCGAAGACTCGAAGAAAACGCGGCTGTAAACCACGGGGAAGAGCTCCACGCAACTACATTGCGGTGTAGGTGCCCAGCGAGAGAGAAAGAGAGAGAGAGAGAGAGAGAGAGAGAGAGAGAGAGAGAGAGAGAGAGAGAGAGAGGGAGAGAGCGGATTCGCAATAACGTGGTCGGTGAGAAAAGTGGAAACGTCGATAAAAATAAAATTATCGTCGGATAGGATGGTTTTTGCTCGACCGTTGCTTCTTGACTCACGAGATATCTCCGCAGCATCCGCGAGTGAACTGAAAATCATTCTTCGGGAGGAAAACGTAGACGCTACGATAACGAGTTCGCATTTACTAACTCTTTATGGTCTAAAGCTTTCATCGTAAAGTAACATATCATGATTTGCGCGTTTCCCTCGTATCGTAAAATTATATCAAATTAAAGTAACATGGAGTAAAGGAAATTTTGAAAGAACGCTCGCTAGCATCTTCATCGACACGTTGCAATTTTCATTATTACTCTACATTAAAATTCGAATTTTTTTACAAATACTTTTAAAAATACGTGTTAAATAATCGCGAGGGAAATAATATTTAATAAAAATTTCGCGAATACAAGTTCGACTTGAAATTTGCTGAAGGATCCATAGATAAAAGAAAATGCGGAAACCCGGGATGCTCGGTGGATGGAGGCAAGCGTAAACGTGAACACGGGGAAGAGAAAAAGAGAGAAATCGAGAGCAGAGGAACACGGAAGAGAAAAGAAAAGACGGGATCACGTTAACCGCACCAAGCGGATGCTGGGATCTCGCGGATCTCTATGATGCGCGTCGCAAACTCATCTTGAGTCGGTACTACCGATAGAGGGGACAGAAGGTGGAAAGACGGCGGGGATTCGGAGCGTGGGAGTGCGGCGGAGGGAGAAAGACAGAAGGAGGATCTGAGAGCCCCGGCCCTATAAAAAGCTATCGTGCCTGACCTCTCGCAACGAGATTTTTCGCTGCCGAGCATAACGCGCGATATTCGTTCTATACGCAGAGTCAGCTTGCGCGTAGTCATTCAATTTAAAAAAAAGATATCCGAAATAAGTCCGAACGAGTTTTTCCTGAAATTCCGCGAACAAGCGGAGAGTTCCATTAATTATTTGCATTGTGCTGTCCCTGCGACCTAATCAGAAAATCGTTTTTGTCATGAAGTAATATTCTACGCAGCGGGGAGCCAAATCGGAAAGATACGGCCAAAAATTAAGATTGTCACGGAAAAGAAATCACTGGAGACCTACGGAGGACTGTGACAAATTAAATACGTCTGCTGAAGATATTCTGGAAATCTTGCGCGGATAACCGAGATTGCATGCGGATGCAGCGACTCGCGCCCATTCCTCGCTCGGATGCGGCGCAACGTCGTGGCCGCGAAACTGGCCGTGGCGGAGTGCGCCGCGATGGAAAGAGAGAAACGAAGATAAATTGACAGACGGATGAAGAAAGAGCGAGGATTCGCGGCGATGGTTCCGCAAGAAAGAAGGAGCATGCGAGAGCGGGAAGAAGGAGAGCGAGAGCCTTGAACCTCGATGCGGGACGAAGGACGAAACACTAAAAATATCTGCGCAAAAATCACCTCGACACGGTGCAACGGGTTTAATGGCGGTTCGGCATGCAAAATCTTTCGGAGGCGGTATCGCCGCTCGCTCTTCCACTTGCGTTTAACGACGAGAGAACCGGAAGTAGAATTGTATCTAATAGAATCGCTGCTTACATCGCGTTTTCTTTCATCTTCGGATTCTTTCGGAATTTTAATGAGTTTTATTTAAAATAGACATAATGCAACAATAAATTTTACATCATGAGTGATCAAAAATGCTGAAAATACATGTCAATAAAATTTCGGAAATTTGACACAAGGCTCATCATTTTTTATATAGTTTTCGCAACGTCTCCACTCATGCATCACGTTGCCGATCTTTAAACGCCACGCGTGCTACACGGTCGCTGCTGCATCGAGGACGAAATGCATAAATTGCACCAGTTATATTTAGTGATACCAATGCGACTATCTCGCGTAGTTTCGCCCCACGCAAACATCGGCGAGCAAAATTCGACCGCGTCTAAGCGAGTCGATTAAGACCTTAGAAATCCAAGTGGTCGAAATTCAAAGCTCTGATTATTAGATCACGTAATCTCCCACAGCAAATATTTTCCTTTATACAAACCGATTAAATATCTTTATATTTATTTATTAATAAAATTCACTTTAAAAAAATGCTTTAATATTTACATTTACATTTCTATTTCTTCAAAAAAAAAAAAAAATTACCCAGATTCCGATCTCAATTATGCAATTTTCTTACTGCTCTAACTTAATCAGATATCCGAAAATCCAGATAATATTCGAAACACTTTCTCTCTCTTAGCGATAATATCCCGAATACCCGGATATCGACACCGCTAAAAAATCTAGACGTACAATTATATAACATACACATTTCTCTCACACACCGAGACCATTCGGAGCAGTTCACAACTGTGAGAATAGTTTCACGCTTGTTAGCCTTCACAGTTACTCCGAAAGTGTTCTCTTATCAGCTAATCCGTAGGAATATTTCGCCACGGTCACGTCTGCGTTTCGCAACGGCAGTGATCCTTTCCATCATCATCGTCAAACTACCGGATAGTCGTCGATACATGTGTTTGACCATCTGTCCGCGCCGCTCGCCCGTGATCCGGTACCTGCCTGGCTGCACCCGTACCTGTTCGCCCGCACGTCCACCAGACTACCTGCGCCCGTCTTCCTTGTCTGCTCGCCTGCCTGCCCATCTACCTGTCCCTCCGCCTTCCTACCCACACATACAACCGGACGCATTAATGTCCGGCGCGCTTGCATTGCATTTTAGCTGTCCAATTTCTCCGTTATACTTAAAACGCGCACTCCTTCGTTTGCATAATTAATTGTACGGTTTAACCGTTTTATATTCATTGAAAATGAAAGAAAACATCGGGGTGTGTTCTTGCGAATCCCATAGATACTATTAATACACGCCATCGCACTCACCTACCAACCTATCTACTAACCGATGACGTACCTGCTTGGTCAAGATAGCGCAGATACGCATCTCCGTTTCGCCCTCCGGAGCCTGCGAAGAATCGATTTCATTCGTCGACGATGTAGCAGGCGCGTCTCGAAGCAAACGCTAACAAATCCAGACGTGAATGATTAGAAATGCATGAGAACGCGCGGAGCCGGCCGCGTGACATCGCTGTCAATATGATTATTGGCAAATCGAGTGTTCCTACATAATCTTATACAACTTTCTTAATATAAAATGCGAGAGGATTAACTTTCTTGAAAACAGCCGCTTATTATAACGGTTTTAGCTTCTAATTAAATTAGCTAAATATAAATAGAGAGCTCTAACGAAGTGCAGAGAATATTGAAGAGATTAATTCTGAAACAGGATTTTAAAGATCCTGTTTCAAATATTACAAAAATGATTTTGAATTAAAATATGCAAATTGCTTGAAGAAAAAAAAAGGTGACATACAATTAATTTGATTCTATATACATCTTAGATTGCAATAATCTTTTACGATTTTATAGATCAACATTAATCTTTTTACATGCCTGCAAAGCTAGCACAGTTTCATTGCGAAAGAAACTCATAAAAGAAGTATTTCGCAAATCGAGTCACTATTGCAGACATTAAAAATAATCTATAAAATCACAAAATCTATATAAAATAGATTTGATGAGTCAAAAAGATGACATTAAAAACATAAATTCTCTATAATATTGGGAAATTACGTTGTCGGTGACAGTAGGCTAAAAGGACGTTAAAAATGTATGATTATTAGTAATTGACATAAATCATGAAACTGCAATCGTAAAACACACGCGCCGGGGCTGTGCGTAGTTAAGCAACACGCGAGCGTAAATTGCCGCAACGTGTCTGTTTTAGCGAGATTTTCAAAACCGAACTTGCGTCACTTTCGCAATAAAAACGGGTTATATACGATCGCGATATAGATAAGCAGAAGGACGCACGCGTATTTCGCTTTGGTGTATGCTTCTTCTAATGTTGCACATCGGTCCGCGAATAACCTAGGCCCTGTAGGCACCTCAACCGTGAAGAGTCCTTGATACGCGAGCGTGCACACCATCGACATATATACACACAGAGGAGAATATATTCTTCATAAACACATACGTTTTGTTTTCGGCAGAACGGTAGAGATAAAAGGTAGGTAAACATAGTTTTCACACGGTTGTTTGCATATAAGTGAATTTAATTTAGTTCTATCTTCTTTTTTATCTATTTACTCAATAGCATGTTAAATAAATAATAATTTATAAAAATATACCATTAAATAAACAGATAAAAATGGAAAAAATCAAAATACGTAAAAAAATAGAACTGTATCAATGTACATTATTTTATTTTATTTTATTTGAAATAATAAATCAATAGGTTCTGGTGATTACAAGATCTAACAATAAAGAAAAAACAAAAAAAAGTGGACGAGAAAGCTTTTTTACGATCGGCATTTGAAAGTCCAATAAATATATTTTCTCTTTCGTCTTTTGACAAAAAACTTTTGACTCTTTTAGCAAACTGGAATTGTTTTTTAAACTACTTTATCTACTTGAAACACTTTACAACATTATAACTAAGGTGAAATTAATGCAAAAATAATGCAATAATGATAATATGTTAAAAATGGTAGTGATTTATCAATGCTTGAAATAATTATCATAGATTTACGTACATATTTTCACATACATTCCGATGATGCAAATATAGATTTTTGTTTGCTAGGTAAGCGTTGTTTGACAGTAAACTCTGGAATGTTTGCGTGATAAAATTGACATTGCTTGATTAAAGCCTACGGCGAATATTTTAGTGTGTTTTTAGTTACAGTTTATTTGACCCGTACGCAATTTAGAATGGAAAAACATTATATATACAATATTATAGATTTAAGAAAGTAAATATATATATATGATAATATCATTTACTATATCAATTACTATATTATTTTGAACAAAATGCAGGCTGAAATTCGTAATTTCATCTTCTTTCAAAGATCGAGTGCTAGAAAGAAAAAAGTAGTTGTAAAAAATATACTTTTGATCTATTATTGTACTAAAATAGATGGGATATATCAGATTCTATGACATATCCCACTCAGTCACTCGGCCCTTGGATTGTTGGCATCCTTGTAACACGTGTCTCTCATCTGCGCCAACATAGTAGAATGTTGAATTGGACTAGACGCGTGTGTTAGGAGCGTTATAACTACTTCGGCCTGCATTGTCTATTCTATACCAGGAAGATCTCCTCTTACCGAACACGCTTAAAACTGTCGCGGAAGCGCACGATTTATGATCTTCGGTTAAAGTCTTTAATGAGCCATATCGAAAGATTTAGTATTTTGAGTTACAGCTTAGCAGCTCTTGCAATGAGCTGTCGACCTATCCACGTGTGTCACGCCGACATTCTCCTTCAAAAATATATATCCTTCAGCTGCATGCCTCTTCGATTATTTGCATCATCGTCACACGTGTCTATCGCCGGTCGGTATTAGAAACATTGAATTAGACCGTCTGTGTTCGCAAAAGCGGGCTGTTATACTTGTCGCCGCCGACTAAGCCGCGACGCAACAGAGTTGCATATGCATATAAATGCAGTCTCTCGCGCGTGTCCCGCGAGACAAATAGAAAGTGAGAAGGAGCGAGAGAGAAGCGGAATGCTCTCGTCGCGAACGATGCAGCCGACGCGTGTATATGCGATGTAAACAGTGCGGTTGTTGCCAGCCCTGACCGACCGGGTGCAACGCCACCGCGGACCTTGAGCGATTATTTTACTGTGAACTCGCCTCTCTCGCGAACGCGCGCGTGCTCCGGCAGCTCCGTTTTACGCGCGTCGCATTTACGAGTGCGGTCCGGCCGGAGTACGCGGTTTTACGCGTGCACGTCGTCAGAGACGCGAGGTATCGCATCCCCGCGAACGAAGAAACCGCACGACTCACAAAGCGACGATGGAGCATCCCGGGAAAGGAAGAAAAAAACAAATCAACAATTAATCATAGATCGCTTATTTGGACCATGAATGCATGATCGATATTATCGCGGCGGATTTAATGTATGCGTGAAAAATACATTTACATGTGTGCTCACGCAGAAATTTAAAACTCGATTAATAGCATCGGTATCTTAGCGTTAATCTTGGCTAATCACACGCGTCATTGACGCCAGTTGGCATGTTTTTGCATCCGTGTGTCGCTCATTCGTGTTTACGCGCACTTTGAAAAACATTCGCGATAGTCGTCTAAACGATACCGCCTCGCTGACGTTTTTATTAATGCGAATCGCGATTCTCTATTAATAACAATCTCGAGTATCGCTAGTCGATTCGGATGCGAGCGAGTCGCCGCCGCGTGTCTCGACCTGCATCGCGCGCTCGCTCGTGCGACTCCAAAAATACGCGTCCGCCAGCGGCGGCAGTGACGTATCGGCTAAACGAAGGAAAACACAGCCGCGAGAGTGTTATTTCAATCACCGCGCCACGAAAAAGAAATCGCACTCGGAAAATATTTATCTTCTGTACCGCAGTAAACGACAAGTCCAATCATGGAAACGACGCCCCGGGACCCCATCTATCGTCCGCTTGCTTTTTCATCTGACTTGATCGCCGCCTACCGCCGCGCTATCGATCTCGATCGACGAATGCATCTTTCGGTTATCACCAGTTGTTGTGCTCGGTATCATAATCAGCTCTTATCTATCGCGCGTGAGAATGTAAAAACAGATCTGATAGAGAAATCGATATCTAGCACATCTTTGATGTAACATCAAGGATTAAACGAAAAAGTTGAGAAAATATTTAATTTTAATTTTAGAAATTAGTATTGCTAAATGCCAGCTGGTCGCTATTACGCCTTCGTGTTCGAGTCGCGCTTCGGCAATCGCAGCGAGCCACCTCGAACGGCCACCACCTCGATGCAGCTCTCTCGACGCAGGCCTTGACGAGGAAAGGGCGGACGACTGCATACGGGCGTGATAGGATGAAATCGAAAGCGCGGCACGTTTCCACGCGTGATCGCGAGGCCCGCTATTAATAGCTTACTGCGCGTTTTATTATCACGTCGATGAGCGTCGCCGCGACAACTCGACTCAGGGAGGAAATCAAGAGGAGCGGTGCGAAACTTTTCGTCGGCTTTTACGTTTCGCATCCGAGGAATCTCCCTCGGTATTTATCGATTATTTAGCTGAGAGGCTATATCGCGCTTTCCACACATGAACGCGCAAATTCAATTCTCAATCGTTCCGCAATTCTCCAAACTATTGAGTCACCGAAGAAGCGAATGCAGTTTACAGTCGAGCTACTTTTTGAGCCTCAAGCATGTTTGCCTTAGAAAATTACACAAACAGGCGGTATTGACACAACCGGCGCGTCACTTATTTTATTAGTCGATGTAACATTCTTGTACACCATTTCCCTTTATAACACATTTATAAATTCTTATAATTTAGCAACTTGGAAATCTAAAATTAAAAATTAATAATGCCAAACAAAATGCATCTTTGGGAATCTTTATATATATCAGATAATTGAATATATTTTATAACACATAATCAAACTTAAAAAAAAAAAGTGCAATGATAAAACACCACTCGTTATTTTCGTTTACATATTTCCTCTTCGAAGCGAGGTATTAAATAACCAGTGCATTCTACGTCTCAACGTCGCAGCGAAGGTTAATTAATGCTGAAAACGGTGACGAATCGTGAAAGGAATTGTTGACGTTATATATAGTTGTAGTTCTGGAAATTAATAAAGCCATTAGTTATTTTTAAGTTATTTTTTAATAATTTCGATAAAAAATGATACAAATCGGATACTTAATAACAATGTAATAATGTTTAATGTATTATAAACAAGATTACTAAATACAAATGTACAGTTGGTATTTAAAGTTAGTCATTATCGTCTGCCTTTTCTTTTTATTATGTATATAGCTGAAACTTAAGAGCTAGAATATATAACTTAAAAGCGCATCTCTCGTACATGAATATATTCCGTACAAACGACGGAACTCCATGATGCTCCAGCTAAAGAACGTGTATTGCCGGAGACATATAAACAAAAAGTAAGCAAAAATTGATGATCTTCGGCAGAAGAGTGACTCTTCCGTCTCTCGTATATACGTACGCACATAATTGCTAAAAGGAAAAAGAAATAGAAACGACCAAGCGACAACAAAACGCAACGATTGACGCATCGCAATAATTAAGGAAAGGCAAAAAAAAAAACTAAAATCTAAAGACTCTTTCCCTCTTTCGATCGCTTAAGAAAGTTAAGAACCGACCGATTATTGCAAGATACAGATTTGTGTAAAAATATCGTGAAAAATTTGCAGCATCTTCTTTGAAAATGTTATTTCTTTCTTTTCTTTTTTTTTCTTTTTTTTTTTTTAATATATCGTCTCGTCATGAAAAATAGACATCTCGATTGAGATCAGGTTTTTTAGCGCGTTACATATCTCGATAAAGGTGAGTTCCATCTTGCTTGAATATTGCACTTTGGTGTACCCCCTTTCTCTCTCTCGCGAAAGGCTGTACTTTTGTATTCGTTTCTTTTTCTCGGAACAACGTAGCACCGAGAAAATCTGTATTGGTTTTTTTTGCGGAAGAAAGAAAACCTGCGAAAAACCCACCTGCATCCTCGATACATATCGATACAAGCGATTACATGTCACGCGACAAAACGCCTAAGGTACACGAATGCTTTATTCGACCAATATAGATATTATACGTTAACCGTAAATAATGGCTCTCAATAAACCTTATTACGTACACCAAATTTAACTGTAGCCCATCGAAGCAATCTTGAAATATCAAAAACCTCTTCTCGTCCCGCAACGCTCTCAATTGGACATATATACACGCTAAGAATTTGTTAGAAACTACTACACACCTATTTGTCAAGTCGTTCATACACATATTATATAAAAGAGTACATATGCGTGCGCATTGGCTGGCGTTCGAATCGTCTTTCATCGGAATTTCAGTAAAAAATCGTCGTATCAACGCGATTAGCTTTAATCTTAATTTGGTCTTCTTAAATTAAGATTAAAGTTATCATCCTATCCTTAAAAAAGGCATGTAAAGTCGATACGCGCATTGTTGTCGTTTCTCCGTGACGTCAATTGGTTATCTTGATGCACGTTGTACGTTACTTCACGCTATCGGTTGTCATTGTAAAAGTTGCATATTTTATCAGTTCATATTTCGAAAAGATTAATGCAGCGCTATTTTTTTATTACTTTTGTAGAAAATATTCAAAATGTCTTTTTTGTAATTAAAAGAATAAATAGCGCGTGTAACGCGCACTTATGTGTGTGCGTCTAGTTTGTGTAAATTAACTTTGAGATCAATTAAACACGCATTCGAATTAATTTAGCGCTAAGTCGAGACAGCATTTTCTTATTCAAAAAAATGATGTCAATCAAACTTCATAAAAATCGGCCGCACAATGCTTTGCGACGATTCGAGCGCCCACGATTGCGCACACTTTTCCTAAGTTTACACATTACTCGATGAAGTTTTGTAAAAATTGAAAAATCCTAATCGCAACACGGGAGTTGCTGTCGGTGCGACTTCAAGATCGCCGAGATGCGTATATATTACGGCTTATGATTTATTTGAGCAGCAATTTGTAGCGGGAGGAACGTGTGCGTCCCTCCTTCCTAATGTGCTATTTGGTACGTAACATTATTAGAGATCGGTCAATAAAAAAGACTCGCGCGATCTTCAAGTCGTATCGACCGCATTCGTTAAGGATAGAAGGCGGTTGCGGTGCGAAGAAAGCAAGAAAATCCAACGCAATCGAGAAACAATTTGCTGATACAAATTTCACGTATCTTTATGGTGAGCGATGTTTGTTCCATAAAAATACAAATTGCACCCATACCGTTTGTCTTTCAATTTTAACGTCTGTAAAAATTGCAAAAGTAATTAAGTATAAAGTAAACGTATTGGAAAATCTCGCAAAAAAATACATCTTAAAGATATCAATCATCTTTCACAAAGCACCGTTGTGTGTTTCACGAAGCAAACTCAACACGATCCGCGCGTGAAGAGGAAAATTAAGAGAAACTGCAGCGACAGAATTTGGTGGAAGCACTAAATCAGAGTTTCCCACGTTCCCGGCTCTCGCCATGATGTGTACACGCTTGCGGTGCGAGAGACGGCAGCGCGAGAAACGCTCGATAACATCCCGATAAATCTTTACGGGAAAGTGAAACGCATGTCGGCATCGTCTTGCATTCTTCGCGGCGCCGCGACTTTTTTTTTTCTCTTTTAACATACAACTACGTATCTCATTCCATATACTTTGTAACACATTCGTAAACTTCCTCCTTTTTTCCCTTTTTTTTTTTTTTTTTGGTCGCTTCTGCAATATATATCCATCGCTTTAGGTATCTTCGCTATTGTATCCACTCGAATACGAAATTCCCGCTCCTGTCCGCCAAGCGGACACACGCTTCCCCCGCCTTTTTCGCTGCGCGCATGCAAAGGCACGACTATAAATAACGAATGCAGGCTTGGACGAAAAGTTTTATTTGGTGAATAATCTATATAGCGCCGGCCATTAATTTGCGAACGCTAAAAAATCTAACGTGACAAAATCTCGGACGGATAAAAACGATCAAATGTATAAGCCGGTTCTTTATATGCCAAACAATTTTTTTTATCAGAAATGTGTATGCAAATATTAATTCAAAAGAAATCTGCGATAAACGATGTACCGTGTAATAAATTTTTTTCATTTTTTAGTTTCTGTTAACATATAAATCCAATCAATATTGTATTTTTTTTTTAATAATAGTTTGCAGTTCGATATATTATCAAACTCGCATTTGTTTGAAACTTTTAATTGGCATTTTGCGGGTTCGAATATTTCATTCAATATAAATTTGTAAGAATGGCACTTCGTCCGAGCGCGCACCCGCTATAATCGTAGCCTAAAAGAAAGAGAGGTCGGAGCCTCTCACGCGTGCGAACTGTGACCCAGCTAGCATACGTGGCGATGCGCGTTGCGTACTTATCGTTGATCTCTATCCACGCGAACAATGGCTTTCATGAAGCTACAGAGCGAGTCGCGCAGGCGGATTGTAAACGTTAAAAGGTGACTCGCGCTCTCTGTTCGGCCGGTCCTGAAGTCCGTTTCCCGTGCTCTTTCGCTCGTCGCTCTCTGTTTGCACAAGTGCCCTTCGTCGTCGCGAGCGCTCAGCTGCAAATTACCCGAGTAATTTATGGTATCTGAATTCATATCCCTGTCGCGCGTAGTTCTGCACCGCCTTCAGACACGAGAGTCGAAGCCCGGAGCTTCGGCAACGCGAAGATTAAAGGTTCACTACCGTCTTGAACTCGAATCATTAATTTCGAACGATCCTGTAATGTTTTTATAATACTCGAAAGTTAAATCGATGATCGCGGATTGAACGTGTCAATATCTTTATTCGTTGCGTCACCAAAAAATCATCCAAAGCGCTATAATTCGATGTGCGATACCACTTTATTTGTTAATCATGAAGACGCGAGTATTGCGCGCGTACCTGTATTGCTGGCAGTTCTCTTGAATGCGTTTAATGCCGCGACATATCGCGATTAGTTGTGCGACCACGAGCGTGTGGCGTTACGCGGCCTGATATGTAGCGCTGTCCGCGAAGAAGCGTTTTCGTAATAACTTTAGAATCGACACAGCCTGTTACTCATGAAAGATCATCTGCTACTTCTACAACAACGGCTTTTTCCTTCATATCTCCCCCCTCTTTCCGTTTTCTTCACTGCAATTCTATCCACCTCGATCCCTGCTCGTTTCGCGAAAACTATGTAAAATCTGATCACCCTTTAGCTTCCTGAGACGTGCCCTAAGTAAGGAGGCGAGAATTTCGGAGCAATCGTACCGTAATAATTCTTATTGCGCTTTCGTGTAAATAGCTATCAACACTAACATTATACTTTGTTCCTCTTGGCCCTGTATATGATTTTTGTACGAGAGTTTCCAGACCGGAGTGGTAGGCACTGTGTTTCCTTTGTATCTTATTCTCTTTTTCACGGTTTCATCCGGTTCTCTTTAGTCCCTTCCCTCTTTTCTTCCAAAAACACACCGTTCGCCCTTCGAAAACGACGAGCCTTCCTCGACGGGAGAAAAAAACGAAAACGTTGATTGCGACGCGCATTAATTGGCGCAGCGTGACGAAGCTCGCCTCCACGTTGGTGAAAAACAGACGAAAAAAAAAAAAGAGAAAAGAAGATAAACAGAACTTATGAATGCGAAAATTCACGCTGAACAAACTCGTTTGCTTGTTAACCAAAAATCGTTTTTTTTTTTTTTTTTTTTTCTGTAAATTTTAAGAATCGATCGCAAGGATTACGCGTCGATCGAAGTCGCTTGTTTGTCCTTTCGCGCCGATCGAGGAGGTGTTCGCCGAGTCCTTTCCCTCTTTCGCTCAATCGCAATTAGCGGCAGCAAATATGGATAATAATGGAAATAGAAGTAATAGTAGCAATATCGATAATAATAATAACTAATAATAATGTAATGACGATAATAGTAATTACACAGTAAAAGTAATTATATTAATAATAATCATAGATAACAATGTTAATATGAATAATAATAATAATAATAGAAACATAAGATCAGCTATTTCGGAAAACGTAGCATAAAAATCCTTATGAAAAGTAAAAAAAAAAAAAAAAATGGTTGGTAGTGAATTTGCTGGTATCGATGCGACTATCGATAATCATCATTTACGAACAATCGTTGAAAATTAACCGCTACGCAGACGTAAATATAAAAGACACTATGAGATCAAGAGTTTGATATATCGATAACCGCGCGCGCAACCAAGCGTGGCTCGCGCGCTCGATCGCCGTCTGGATCTTAACCGCTAGATCTGGGCGTCGATCGTGCGCGCGATCGATCGGAGAAACGCTCGCGTATTATCCTTCGTTCCCGTGCCCCGATCAAAGCGACGCGTTTCCCTCCTTTCGACGATCGCCCTCATATTTTTCGATCGCGGCGCCCATCACGACGTCGCGTGCATCCATTCTTTCTCTCTCGTCACTCTTTCGCCAAAATTCGAAACCAGATTTCGAGATCTTCGGTGTTTGCAACATCGCCGAGTTTCGATCTCAAAATTTTTTTCTTTTTTCTGTTTTAATCTGCTTCTACAGATAGTCTTTCGAATGTATATGTCGTTTGAATAAAGATAGTATTTTTAGAGATATTTTTAGTTACTCGGATAAGATTTTAAAAATACCAAAAATCTTCTAAAAATACTTTAGAAAGATTAGTTCGGTAAGGATGTGCTCAAAACGCTTTACATATTTGTGATAACTAAAAAATATCACGTTACAGATCCGAGCACACGTCAGTTCGTCGAAAACCCGGCGAAACGGCAAACAAGTACGTACAAGTATACGTACGATCGGCAGAGTGTATCGATCATGCACGCGATTGGTCGTCACTGGGCGTACGAATCGTTCTTATTTATTGTTTCTTTTTTATTTGCTTATTCCAAACCGACGGCGATTCGTTCTTTTCTCGAGGGAGTGCTTGGTGATCGTTCTTGCCGATCGCCTCTTCATTCCCCGCGGGAGGACGAAGCGATTATCGTCGACGTAGCGATAGCTCGCGCATTATTCACTCCTCAACATCCACATCGTTATCCAATCTATATATATATATACTATATATACTATATCTCCCTTGGAGCAACGCGCGCGCGTCTTACCGATCGGCGTTCTTCCCGCGTCCGTTCAGTTTCACGTTAGAACACGGGTTGTTCTTCAGGTTCTCGAGTACTCAGGATCGTTTAATAACGATCAAGTAGCGCGCGACGCTTTTTTTTTTTTTTTTTGTGTTTCCGCTCCTGATCCATCGCGCAAAGCAACTGTCATCACTCTGTATTTTGTACTTTGCCCTCGATCGATTCTTTGCAATCTTTCTTTTCATGAATCAGGAAGGATTGATGAAAATAAAAATATAAAATAAAGTCAAGGCTTTTATCGCTCCGCCTTTCGTTGTAACATCGTCCCAATTTCATAAAACGCCAAAACGTTCGAGTTCAGAGTAATAATAAATAAAAAGTGAAAAAAGCGCAAGTAAACGCAGATTCCTTCACGAAAAATGCGTATTGTATTGACCGTATATCTTAACGCTCATCATCGTCAACCGGTTGTATCTTTACTATAATCAATATTAAATAAATTTTTTTTTTGTTTTTTTTTTGTTTTTTTTTTTTTCTATTTTGTAATGTCATATTTATCTTAACGGATACGGAAAAAACGCCAACGTCACGCAAAGTACGCGCGCCTTGCGCATCATTGCCGGAGATTTTATGTTCACTTATACTTCGAGTATATATTATATTCTACTAAATACATGTTCTTTTTATATACAACAAAAAGTGGGCAGCTGCGGGTGTCGCGTGGGGACGAGGAACCGCCTCGAAAAAACACAAATAAATCTCACCTTTATTGCCGAATTACCTTCCGCCTTCGAACCGCGAGGCTCCGGCCACCCACCCACGCTCTTATATATTTATATATCTTCATACAAAAGTATACTACAATACATACACGAAAAATGAAATCTGTATCTGAAAACCGTCGCGCGTCATGACTATCGTCCGTCCTTCCTTTTTCTCGAGGATCGATGTCCGCGATGACGATTCGACAATTCTTTGCAAAATAAAATCGAACATTTTGGTGGCTCAACTCGTAGACAAGTTGAGCTATCAATGTCTATCAAAGTTCCGACGGTCTTTTGTCACGGTAGTGCTGCTTTAAAAAAAATAATGATAATATTCGTTGATGAGTAACAAAAATTTTAAGATAACTTTAAAAGTAGTAAAAGATATAAGACTTAAAAAATAAAAAAAGTTATGATTTATATCCTTTAATTTATCTTAACTTTTATACACACGATTGTATTACGATATATGTGCGCGTTACAATATATTATTACTCATAGTTGTAATACAAATAATATCTCTTTCCCTTGAAAGTAACATTTTACCGATTAATCATTTATTTGCAAAGACTCGGTTAAGCAGGCGAAAGCCACGACGCGCGCCGATTCAAGAAACGGCGTAACATTCAAGAAGTACTATCTTCTCAAGTGTCAAGTACAAAAGACGAAGACACGCGATGGCGGATGACGATCCGTTCAACCATTAATCAAGTCGAGCGTGTGATCCGCGTAAGAAAAAAACGAGCGCGACGCGCTCGATAGCGATCGTGATAACGCACGTAATCGTGTTTTTATGTTATACACCGACACGTTTAGTCGAGATCTTCGAAACGATCGCTCGCGGAATACCGCGTACAAATTGATTCGCGGATGTCTTCGAGTTTCGATAAAAACTCGCGAACGATTGACGAATGTGCTGGCGATCTCTCTCTCTCTCTCTCCCTCTCTCTCTTGGCGAGAGATGCTTCATACAAACCAAAGACGCGCAATTGCGTCAATCACCTTCGTCTCCTCTCTTTCTTTCTTTCTCCCCTTCTAGTTTAAATAATTCCACTCGTTGCTGAGAATAGACATAATCTCCCTGACGTCAGGTGTGCGGGTGAACTCCAGTGGTGGACCGTTGCAGGAGCCGGCGTTTTCGAACGCCTCCAAATCCCCCATCATGTCGATCTCTTCGATGTCGGACGGCAGCTCGGACAAAGACAGATCGGACAGTTCGGGATTGTTCATGAGCTCCTCGAGCTTGACCGGACGATCGACGCCGTTGAAAGTGTCGTCGAGTGAAGCGTCGTCGAGAAGAACTCCCGTGGTGCCCATCGTCGTCGTCGTGGGCACGGACAGCACAGCTGACGACTGCGGGGTCAGTATCGTCGGCGCGGCCGTGTCCATCATCAAGGACTGCGACAGCGTCCTGGAGAATATGGCGTTGAGTCCCCGCTTCGTGTCATAAGCCGGCGCGTTCTCCATCAGTTTCGCCTCCTTCACAAAATTCGTCATCTGCCGCAGGCCGGAAGTCGAGTTCGCGCGACAGTATCCCCTGTTGTCCGCTCGCAGCGCCATGTCGAGAGACGGCAGGAACAGATCCTTCGTGGTGAAACCGTTGCTGCTGTCCAGCTCCATCTTCGGCTCCTGTTTGATCTTGACGGAGGCGACGTTGCAGACCGCGTTGTTGGACGGAGCGCACTCGACGTCGTCGTAGAAGGCGGACTCGGGCGAGTCCGGGGTGTCGCAGGTCGGACTAGTGGGCACCTTGGCGGCCACTATCGGCGGCGCCGTGTAGTCCACGTCGGAAGATAGCGTTTGCCGTGGTGTCTCCAGGGTCTCCAGAGTTTCCAGCGTCAGCCGGATGTTCCTGGGATTCAGCCTGGACATCGGCTTGCTGCCCGATTGAGTCTGGAGCCTTTTTACCGATTTCTTCATTGTCTGCTGCTGAGTGTTGTTATTGTTGTTGTCATTCCTGATCTTAGCAGCGTGACTAGTAGCGGCGGGTGTCGCCGAGAGCGGCGACAGCGGGGACAAAGACGATGACGACGGCATCGAGGCCGGACTGTTCGACGGTGTCGACAGCGACGATAATGATGGCGACGGCGAAGGCGCCGGTGACGACAGCGATACCGACTTTCGCGATCTCTTCCTCTCCTTTGTCTTCGAGATCTCCGCGGGTTTCGTGGTCTTCTTCCTAGGTCGGTATTTGTAATGAGGATATTGCTTCTGATGGAGCTGTCTCAGTCGCTCGGCCTCCTCTCTGAAGGGCTGCCTGTCCTCCTCGGACAGCTGCTTCCATCTCACTCCGAGTTTCTTGCTGATTTCAGCATTGTGCATATCCGGCTGCACTTCGCATATCTTCCTACGCTCCATCTGCGACCAGACCATGAACGCGTTCATGGGCCTCTTGATGCGATTCGGATTGTTCTTCTTCGTCTGCAACAGAGAAACCAGAAACGGGAATTTGTTTATTTCTTTTCACTTCTTCTTAAACACCGTTTTAACGCCGCGCATAACATTCTCGGAAAATCTCTATATTTAGCGATAATTCTAGCAAGATCATTTTCGACGGTAATATTGCGGCGATATATTGAATACGTCGCGATAAATGTCGGTATTGAAGCTATTTTAAGTCAAGTCGTATCAGGCTTCCAGTGGAATTCAAAATATCGCTACGTCCATAAAGAATCCCATGAGTCACATAGATACGTATTTATTTAAATTTCACGTCCGACCACACGTAACTCGTGATATATCGAACTGAGCATGGATTTAACGCTAGACAAACACAATCCGGAATCAGACGGCTGCATTCGTCGTCGTTAAATATGAAATGCAATGAATGCGGATCGACATATTTTTTCTTTCTGCTTTTTTTTTTTTTCTTTCTTTTGCCGACGCGCCATCGACCGCGATCGGAAGAGCAGCATTTATGTACGTGAAAAAACGGACATAACAAAACGAAGACAAAACGAACTGAGGAGACACGACACCCGTAATAAAGCGAGCGGCTGCTCCCGTTTCGGAGTAATTTCCGACATTACGCTACAAAGAAGCGGGCGCGACACGGAAAGGCTCGTCGTCTTGGTCACGGAATCGGGGCCCGAGGTCCGGTCATGCGTGCATATGCGTGTCTGCGTATCGCCGCGTTATTCACAATTAGCCCGCAGCTGACGGAAGCGGGTGACCAAGGCCGAGGCAGAGACAGACTCGCATCTCAACTCGCTGTACGGCAGTGGCCTTCGCGAACTTGACGGAGAGGCGAGTAATCGCGTGCGTGTGCATCGCTCCGGGCAATACGCGCGTCGTTTCGCCGTACGTACACACATGCACGCGTGTGTGTGTGTGTGTGTGTACGAGCACCGCGGCTCTGCGTGACAAACCGCGTAAAGACCGTATCACGCTAATCGTACCGAAAACTCTCCGGATCGCGATTACGTCGCGTGCGCACTTTGGAAGAGCGGATCGAGCGCCGAATCACAATTTCGCGCAAGCTTACAACACACTATCCTTTCTTGTCGCATCGACGCATACAATAATTTCAGCCTGCAATATGCGTTCTCAATATGCGATTTCAAACTTTCAACGTAAAGTGTGATGCGACCTTAAAGAGGACGCGCCGAAGGTTCTTTCGTTCGTCGAAAGAACGTACTGCGAGCAGTATCGAGCCAATATATTTTACTCCCGACACTATCCAGCACGATAAGCGGCTAAATATAGCATTAAATGTTAGTTAAATAAAGTTTAATTATTTAAAACTGTCTCGTCAAGCGTAATTTCTCGAAAAGGAAGGCAAAGAAAAGATAAGCGCTTGTTAGTTTTCAATATGGATTCTAAAATGTTGTGAAAAATTTCAAACGCAGCGTTAATGAATTATTTAAACTAATAATTAGAACAGAACATGAGAAACATCGCCAGATATATTTTTTAAAGACATAAGAAATCTCCGGGAATCCGCAGCGTTTCTCGGAATGCTGATTGAAAAACGCCGATAACGATCGCGATCAACATATGAAATGACGTCCGCGTCCCTCGTCCGATTCGTCGATCTATGCGGGAGTGCCGTCGCTCTTCCGCGATCGTGATCGCCGCGGAGGTAGACGCGGTAGAGATAGAGATCCATAGATCAAGCGCGGCGAGCGTGCGTTATCGCTGAGAAAGGAAGAGGAAGAGGAAAAGAGCCGCGCATTATCCTTTTCGGTCGCGCGCCGTACCGTCGAGTCGCGAATCGCGCGGAGAAAGGAAAAAGAGCAAAACTCGCGGGGCCGTGTGTAATGACACGACACACACGCACACACACGCGGTCCCCCGCCGGCGATGCGGGGCCCCCAAGGATCGTCGTCGCTGTGACGCAGAAACGCACGACGGCGAGTCTCGCTCTTGTAAATCACCACGTCGCTTCCTAGTCGCGCGGCCGTGAAACACGGAATTGTCATTTGTGCCGCGCGAAACGTGAGAAAGTTTCAAATGGATCGGGCCGCCGTAAATGCTTTACCGCTGCTGTTAGTTTCACGGCCGACCCCGACACTTATCGTCGTGAAACAACACTTCCCTATATGCAGGCACTGTTCGGTAATAGGCGCGCGCGTTCCATGCACTTGAACGATATTCCTTGTCTTTTCCGACTATTCGAAAGGAATCTTAAAAAGTTGAGACAACCATGATCTCTGAACCGATGAAAAACAAAGAGGAAAAAAAGCTTCAATTTCGCAGTATTCGAATATTTGGAAAACTATTTGCTTGCTTTCTCGTTCATTCTGGCGCCTTATTTTTACCTCTGCGCAATCTTCTTCGTTTCAATTTTGAATTTCACGCGTACCGATCTCTCCGATCCGTTTTGAACGCTCCGCAAATTTATTTTTTCGCGCTATTACTTTCGATCTGATGACGTAACCGGGTAGATCTTTCAATGATCAAATTGACACTCGTCGTAAAATCAATAAAATCCGATGACTATACGTTTTATCGTCGGAAAGTACCGCGGCACTCGGTTTACCCCGCTGTCACAATTACCTTAATTGACCGTATAAATATCTAGATGGTAATCTCTAATTGGTTAAATGGCCGATAACTATACGGCTGAAAACGGTCGACCGTCCGATCGTCGGGGATGATTACTTCGGCTCAACGGATTACACGCCGTCATTCGCCGAAATTCGCTCTCGCGCCCGCGATCCGATTTATGTAACGCCCGGCGTCTCGCGGAATATCTGGCGCAACACGTCGTATATATCGGTGCCGATCCCTCGATCGTTTTGACGAGCTACACGCCGCAAAAATGAGAGAGATATCGCCGACCAGGCGGCACGATCGGCGTAATGGATTCTATCTCCTCTCGAGAAGCCGCAACGACGAGCCCGAACCCGGGGCCTCGAGGAAAAAAACGTCCGAGGTGGAGGCGAAGTCGTTGTGAAGCTCCCCGGGGGCTCTCACTACCACCACCGGCGGGGCCCGATAAATCATTATCTTCGCCGACCGGCTTTTACCTGCGACCCGTGAAAATCGCACGAACACGAAACCACCAAATCAAGCGTGACCGTTGGCTCGCGAGAGAATCGCGCCGAAAGTATGGTTTCCGAGGGATGCGATGAGGTGGGTGGGGCCCCGTCGTGTATATTCCAACGAAACTTATGTATTGTAGCTGCGCCATATGTTCCGCTATTCTCGCACTAGAAAAATGACGCCGTAGGAGATATCTCATCTACGAGCACCTCGACGAATCCGGAAAGAATAGTTCATAGTTTATGGTTTTCACTCTCGATCTGTTGCCTGAATCTATCGCCTGCATTCGTCGGCTTGAATTTTTAAGGTCCCGGCCAAGTGTTTATTTGTGCTAAAAAAAAAACTGTACATTTGTGGAAAAGTAAAAATAAAAAAGAATTTTGATGCCTCGTATACAATTTTTCGAATGATCGCGCGTCGTAAAGCGATAAGAAATGAAAAACCTATACTGTAATGCAGATGTTTTTTTGAAGTAAGAGAGAATAAAGATCATTAGATTGTACGCGTATTCTTCGGCGAAACCCGAGTATTTTGCGAAATTCCAGTGTGAATATCGCGCGGCCAATTTAATGATATCATAACAGATTATCAGAATAAAGATATACCGGTTCTTGCGAAAGACAGGGCTTGCCGCGTAGCCGTGTATCGGCTAATTTCCCAGACCGTCTCGCTCCGCGAACTTTCCACGAAAGAGCAGACCTTGGTGAGTCGCTGATGCGCGCAGGGGGCCGCGCGCGCGTTACGCAACGCGTAATTATCGAAACGCAAGCGAGGTCCGGGGCTGCGCGCCGAAGGAGATGCGAAGAAATTGCGCGCGAACGCAAGGGCATCGCATTCTGATCTACTCGCGATTTGCGTTGCTTATTAGACGGCGGTGTATGTTAATGCGGTTAACGCCGTACGCGGCGTATATTATACTTTCAGATGTCGGACGGTCGACGTACCAGAAGTGCGGCGGAGATCGCGAAGCTGGATGTAGGTTACGAAGAGAGGAGGAGAGCCATCACCTTGCGCGCACGCTGCGCCGGGGCTCGCTATCCAATTCGCATCCCGCGTTTATATCCAGCGCGCGATCTCCCGTTAGACTCGAATTGAGAATGAGTTAGTCGATCTCGACATTAGCAACTGAAAAATTTACCACCTCAAATTTGGCAACATTTCCTTCGCGAGCGCTAAAAATTATAATTAATATTATTATAAACGAAAATAATATTCTTTTTACGTCTAATAATATAATTACATTGTAAGCGCAAGCGACGTTAGACATACGTAAACGGAGATAACTCGGTGAAGAACACAACAGATAAGAAAATAGAGATATGATTATGCGTTCTTTTAAAAATAAGTATAATTATTGTAAAGACATATTTGTTGCGGTTAGAAGTCTTTCATTAATTATTTCCTCGTCAATTTTCAACATTTCCTTTTTTTTAATATACTTTCCACGGATTCATAAATTCAAAGGATGCGAATAATTAAATATGTCACAATATTGTAGCAAAATGTATTCAGTGAAAAACTTAATTATAATATCTAATATCCCCTAATCGTTATTCCACTTGTTGCATTCACTCGGTGTTTGCGTAACGCGTTAAATTAACGTCTGAAATAGTCAATTAACAGAAGTCATGGACGTGAGAGGTTCGGAACGGCGTTCGCAAGATCTCGGCAGCGAAAAAGGCCCCGTCTCTCTCTCCGTCGATTGTTGATACACACGAAACCGCTATGTACGTACATGCATACATGCGAAGATCGAGAGTCGAACGCGGCAGTGCGAGGGAAGAAGGAGAAGCGGCGACGGCGTGTGCCCCGAAAGTAATTTCGTGACGCCTGGTCGTTATTTACGAGCGCCTCTCTCTCTTTCTCTCTCGCGCGCGCCTCTCGGCGGTGCATAATTTCGTGGCGTGCAACAAAGTGGCCGGCTGCTGTTTCTGCGGTAAACAACCGCTCGCTTCCGTTGCTGCTGGAGCTCTCTTTTGCCGCTGTTGCTGTGCCTACCTCCTCCTCCGCCGAACCGACCGATCCCCGATCGGCGGCGCTCGACGCGATGGCCGCGTTTTCTCGACGCAGCTGGCCTTGGCCGGTCCGCCCGGCTCACTACTGATCGCACCTCTATCGTTATCCTCCTCGTATATCGATTCCCTCATCGCCGCCTGTATTTAGAGCCTTGGAAAAATCGTCCCCCTCCGCGGAGTAGCTTCGCACCTGCGTGCTCCCGCGTTCATTCGAAAACTACCGTTGCGCAAACAGCGTCCTCGCGACTCGCGCTCTGCTCGCTCAAGTTTCGAGAGCGAGGCTCCCAGAAAAAGGATCCTCCGTGCGAATCTCACGCCAAGACCGGATTCGCGCACATTACTTCAAATCACTCTCCTTTAATTACTAACTGTTCTGAAAAATTGCTGGTTCGCAATACGATACTTTTTGTTGATGCATTGTCAAAATTTTATAAATTAATCTGTGAAAAAGATTAACTAATAAACAATGAACTCTAAGAATTCACGGCTGTAATCAAGAGTCAACGAGTTCAATGCGAGTTCTCTGAAATGGCGAGATTTCATGTTAGATCTTCTTTAGCTGGGGCCGCGCGTAATTCTATCGGCTTGATGCGCCGTGGAAATGCGTCACATCCGTATCGTCGTTTACGAAACATTGAATATTACCGCTTGGTAATGTCACGAAACGATCGTGGCGGCAGATGATTTAGTAAAGCCTGATAACGGAGCTCCAAGTCTTCTTCCGTTATCTCGCGCTCTCCCTCTTTATCGCATCGAATACCCGCCAGAGTGATTCATCCAGCAGAATGTGATCGTGGCACTTATAAAACATACAACGATGTGTCTGTATATGCCAGACTCTTTAAGTGCTCTCTCTAAGTACATCCCATCCTGAGACCTAGTTACTGCGTTTCTAAATCGTCTTTTCAAAATCCTTGTGTGAGCAAATCTGATTATATTACTTCCCATTGAAATTAGTATAAAAGTTCATGTAGAAAATAGTGTAATAATCTCACTCGAAGCTCTTTTCGTCATAGAGATTAAAATAAATTTGTATCTTGAAAAAAAATTTAAATCAATATTACTTCAAAAAATTTCTCTCGTCAACGTGCGAGTCTTTTAGATTTATATAAATAAGCTAGATTTAATCACTAATCGTTGGCTTATCGATATAGATAATTTTTTTCACATGCAGATAATATAATATTTTTATACATAGAGTTATGTGTGAAATCCCGGACTCTTATTTCTATGAATATTTCGACCTCGTCGACAAAAATTCACCTCTCGCTTCGTGAAACACAATTTTAGCGCAAAAAAAAATCCGGCCTCCAAAGAGTTAAAATCAATTCTCTCCCCCGACACACCGTACATTTGATCCAGCGACCGTTCGTCTCGGCGAACGCGAGTGATCGTACTTTCGTTTGACCTTCGCCGACACAATTTACCGCTATGAATCTGTCAACGTGGCCTTGCAATAGACATTAATCTTGCCCGATCGACCGTAGAGAGGCTCGGAGAACGCTAAAAGCATTTTTTCGCCGTCTCTCAGCGACACACGAATCGCTTCTTTCGCGCCATACAGAACCTCTCTCTCAACGTCGCTCGAGAGTCCGCGAGCGTTATTTCCGGGTCAGGAATCAATCGCATCGTTGTTTTACCTCGACGCTTTTTATGCGAAGATATCGATAGAGACGACATTGTGCATCCGATACGGCAATGTCATTGAGATTAGATCAATAGATAAGAGAAAACACAACGACGATAGGCAAATAACCGATAACGGCTTCATTTTATCGCGCGCTACGGACTTTTTACATCGTTATTATTATCGTAAAAATTTTGTAAACACAAATATATTAGGGGGAAAAAAATATTTAAGCAAACATCTTATCGCGTAACCGCATCGTTGCCGCGCAACGACGGCATTTTCGAAAATAAATTTAAACACGTTGTTTTTGCGCAAAGTTAGATAACCCGTCGCTTGTTTAGCGCGTTTAATGCCGTATCGTTGCATTAAAAACGCATATAGATTCCACGCGCGCCGCTACATTGTACAATACTGTACAATGTTGGGCTCAGAGCGCGTGATTATATTTATAGTTGGTCTTTTAAGCGCGATTGCGTCGCGAGATAGTCCCCGCTTTATATTCTCATAACCGTAACAATAACTCGCGCACACCACCCAAGTAGAAATCTCAGTTCTTATCAGGATCTCTTACGGCTCACCGTAACTCCAATCTTTACGGCCGATTTTATGCATACTCGACAAAAGACGTAACTGTTTCTCGTTCGCCGCGACAACTGCTTTTCCCCGCTTTCTTCTTCCATCCGCGTCTCCTTCGACGAAATCCGGGCCGCACTCGCGCCGGGAGAATGCGCGCGGCGGCCGGGCGATCGTTCTGTCGTTCGCATAAGTAAACGCGAAGTAATTACAACGCGACGCGCTCGTATGCGCGCGTGTAACTTTCAAAGAGCGAAACCGGCGTTCTCATCCCGCCATTTCACTGTCGCTTTTGTAATACCGTTACACCGGTTAACACGGTGTTACGGCATCGCCGATGGTTTCACCGCTAATAATCCACCCGTAGATAATCCAACGATTAGCGATTAACTCCAGCACCCATGGGTCTTTTTTTTCTTCACACATTTATGTACGTTTAAAAGAGCCGTGAGAAAGATTGCGAAATCATTTTGATTTAGACTTTTTTTTTAGAAAGTCGCAAAGTTTCATGTAATGTATTTAAATAATTGTACAAGATGAAATTGAAGAAAACACTCTTATGGAAATAAGTTTTGCTGTTCTCCGAAAATACATTCCGAGTGCCATTTCTTTTAATTTTAATTAAAAAATAAAAAATTATTTCTTCTATAATAAATTCAATAAAATGCTCGCTGCTTTAAATAATATTTTTACGCAAAGTAGGATATCTGCGGTATGCAGAATATTTCATATCGAATTGTTAAATATATTTATATACCATTAGACTCGTATCTCTACACACGCAGCGCTTATGTATATTTAATTCTCGAGATTTAATCGATAAGTAAATTGCGTTCGATATTGACACGTCGGTTGAATCAGAGGGACACAACTGACGCTAAAACGTGACATGAGCATACGAATTCCAATAACCATTTTCACAAATAGAACAATCGAGCGAGCAAAAAATGTCACGTTCATGCGTACGCGTGCGGGGAAAGTGGCGGCGATTTGCATTTCGCGTGCGTTCCACTGCGCCAGTAAACCGACCGCCAACAGCGCTTGCCCCAGTATTGGTAATTGTGTTTCTTCACGATAAAACGCGGATCTCTTTTCCAGCCGCCGCGCCACCGGATGCTCTTCCCAGAACATCGACTTATCCCGCGCTGCGCGTTATCACGCGAGCTTTCTGTGAAAGCGAGCTGAGAGCGAAGAGCCGACTACATATCCGCTCGCGGCTTTTTACTCTCAATAGTGTGTGGAACTCTCCTCTTGGCAAACGCAAGATCGAGGTAATATCCCCTGATTAAAGTTATGCCACAGTGGTTTATGTAATTACCGCACTAAGAAACGTTCTCTATCGCGTTTGCTGAGATTATTTAACCGCTTACGAGTGTAATATCTTTTCAGACGTGTGTGCAGACACGACGAAAATAAATATCGTGGTCCGTCGATGTAAATTATGCTTGTAACGCGGAAGATAGACATGCTTGCAACATAGAAATACAGATTTTTCGAAATAAATAAATCGGGATATAACGAGTCGCGAGTGTCACATTCGATATGAACGCAAGACGAGAAGCAGACGACCGCGATAGCGATGAATGCGCGAGTCTAACAAAACTTACGTCATAGCAAGAGACACGGTAAATATCGACGGCACGCGTTCAACTTCGAAATCGTCGTTAACATCGGTGCGCGACTGTCTCTATTAGAAAGGCTCGCGTATATCGTCAAGGTTGCAGATAATCGGGATAATTTGATGGGATTGTACCTATCAAGACGGGAGGAGGCGGACAGCAACGGCGGAGGAGAAGACGGGAGACGAAGAAGGCCAGAGAGGCCGAGAGCCCAGTCAAAGAGAAGTTCAGAGGGCCAATTTACCGGACGAGATTAAGCCCGCGAGAAAAAGAAATTGGAATCGAGACGAAAATTACGGATCCCACGTTCCCCGTCGAGTCCTCTTTTCGTCCTTCTCGCACCGCGCCCAAGTTTCCCAACACACGCGCGCGACTCATTTCCGAAGCGACGTAAATCAAACGTCGAAAAATGCGGCGTCCTGTACACAGATATCAATTCGCCGGATAAGATATCCGTGTTATAAAAATAAAACTAGAAGTCAATTATCTCTGTTTAGACTAAATGTGGTCCTTGAATTTACAAATACATATAAAGTGTTGGAAATCTTCCATTTTTTTATATATTAACAAATTTGATTCTTTTCCAGACATCCTGTGTCGTACAAAACTATGCTTTTTTCTTGTTTCTTCTTTATTATACGTGTTCTGTTTATCGTAGTGCACTTGTTATGCGGTTTCACGCATGTATCACGAGGCGGATGCAGCCAAGATTTGATAACGCGCAGTGTGGAGTTATGACATATCATATAAAAGATTAAGATGTTTAATGTAATTGCGATGCAACAAGATCGAATAGAAAGTTCATTGAATTAAATATTCAAAAATTTTACACGCTTAATTCAATAGAATAGCGATTATGTTGAATCAATTTTCATACTTTTTATAGTCTGAAATCTCTAAAAAATGTGCAATAAACAATATAGAAAAATATGATTTACAAATTCGCATTTCAGTGTACGGAAATTAAGTAATCGAACGACTTCGGTAAGTAATCCATGCAAAACTACGAATGCTAAATAGAACGATTAATGTTTCTGATTCATGCTTGCAATCGATCGAAATGGACGACCATGTTGCACCGTCGAATTACAGACTCTCAAACGACTCGGCAGCGGCGGCGGAGTCGTGCGTGCGAAATCAAAAATCACGACGATGACGCGATCGATCGATTATTCCGCGCCGCGAACCGATGCTCGAACCGAGCCGCGCGATACCGGGGAATGTTATTTCCCCGGAGCGATACAAAATACATAACCCTGAAGAGAACTACCTGGACGGACCGAACTCTAGAATTAGAAGCCCCGAGTCATTAAAGTCCCGAAGGATAATTGACTGGTCGGAAAGATTCGAGGCCGGGACTTACTAAGAAAAATGTCGGCGTGCCGATCGAATCCGTGTGCCCTCAAGTAATTACACACGGGGGAGGAATATCCGGTCCATATCGGCCACCACGAGCAGAGCCGAGGTCTGGAAGCACCGAAGAATTTTCACGCGGGCCATATGGCACTCCGTCGTCGCGCCAAGGAAATGCAGCGCCGCACCCACACACATCTACGTTTACAATGCATGTGTCTGAAGCAGTTGTAACACTATACGGGTCCGAGGCAGACATATTCAAATCTAGCCTAACGACTCTCCTTTGATGTGACCGAAACCACATTTCTTTTTCCTCGGCATTTTTTTTCGCCCGGAAAAAATATTACAGAGGATTAAGTCGATCCTTACCGTGTGAAAATTTGAAAAAAAGGAAACTACTATTTACTTTTTAAATTTCTCCATCGTATCTCCTAGTGTTCAAACTTTTAACATTCATACAACTACGACTGCAAATTGCTGATATGGCGTGAATCTCCTTCGACAGCAATCAATAGCACAATAAATATACTCTTATATTGGAACGACCAATTTCTTTCGGTCAAAAACTTTACCACGAACCGCGTCGGTCGATACATAAGCCCGAAAAAAAAACACTGTTTATGACGGCGGCGAAACGAGTCTTGTAAACAAACATCACCGGCGATATTTTGCGTTTCGTCCAACGAACTATTTAAGCGTACTATCGCGTTTCATCAAAGAATAAAATTCTTCTCGACAAGTTAAAAACATTGCACTGAATCATTGTCGTGTGCATTGGACTAATCGCCAGAACTTCGGTTGTTCTACTTTAAAATTACATCTACATTACATTTCCGCGTATTTCGATATTTCCGATAGCTTTTCCTATGCAAATCATAGACAGCGTCAAATGCACGGATATTAAACAAATAATTTCTTCAGTGTTTTGCTCTATTTTACATAAATAATTATACATTGTGCAATAATCATTGCGCAAAAAATAAAAATTGCTCTTGATATTACAACAGCTTTTGTTAATGCGTATCTACGGAAAATGTTTTCAATTATAGGAAAAAAGATGCAAAATTGCCCCATGAATAATCGCGCGCGCGCAGTGTTTCGAGAAATCGCGCTTGTCATTTCCAACTGTGTAACCAACGTGCGATCGTCCGTCATAAATTCATAAAAGTCGCATCGATGGATACGAAAGAGAACACGCCGTGAAGCAATAAATTGCGTTTAACATTGCTAGAGATTTATACACTTCGCCACGTGCTGAGATAAAAATATGGTTTATGACCCAATTTGAAGTATTCATAGTTTTTCGGCTTTATTAACAATGTCATTAGCACTTTTTTTCCCGCACCATTTTTTATCTCTCACTATAATAAAACTAAATTTCGCTAATCAAATCTGTGGAAAGTATTCTAAAAAAATGAAAAATACAACTTAAGACCTTCGACGCATTCGTGCAGTAATATTTGGCTGTGCTTCGAATCTTTACCTGCGCCGCTTTCAAAACAACTTAACCCTTGCTGTACAAAAAAAGGTAGCAACGAAACTTTATTATGGCTTCGAATGAGCCGCTATATGGTCAGCTGTCAGGCGAACTGCCGTCCAATTCACACAGGCTATGCCGTATTCAATGCAATTTCTGTCCGACGCAAAGTGATTTTTATCTCAGTTATTATAATTGCGGTTTCTCTTTATGCAGCTATCGAAATGTGCGTGCATGATAATGAATATAATCATCATGACGTTAATTTTATAATAAGCTACTATAAACATGATATAAAAATTTGCTTAATATGTCGATATTAATCACGATACAAAAATGATCAAACTAGAATTTATTCGCTTTTCCATATTTTTTAAGATTTGTAACCAATGTCCATTTCTAAAGAAAATTGGCCATAGTCACGAAAATGCATAAAAAATAAAAATGAAGTAAAGTGTAATACATGTTTACTTAAAACTTGGAAAAATTTCTGAGAATTCTGATTTTTCAGATATGGTGGACCTGATCGTATTTTTTGTTTTAAAATAAACGTCTGTTTATTCAGTAAAAACAGTGCGTAACTATTAAAATTCAACCAACGGCTGACCTTCGGTTTGTAAAATAAACGCAATTTCTCGATGAAACAATCTCGACAAAAATTCTCTTTAGTCATATAAAATTTTCCGAGGACACACTTTCTGATATTTCCAAGTTTTCCCAGGCACACGCGGGATGAAATTAGGAAATTGTACTTACCTGTGTCGCATCCGAATAAGGTGTTAGTGAATTCTCATCCACAAGTAATGATCCAAAAACGATGGTTAACCCCGAGCTCGAGGGGCTATCCTGCTGCGTTGGCACCATTTTCGGGCCGCTTCCAAAAAACTCCACGTGCACTTCACTTTAATTTAATAATAGAGGCAAATCGACGACTTGCATCACAATCCGCGGCGCTTCGCCAGCAAACGTGAGGATTACTGTAGTTCACCCTCGATCGCTGTCGATCGCTGTCGATCACTCGTCGCAGACGCAAAGTTACAGACGGCCGCTTCGCGACTTTTTCACCAATCGACGTACTTCAACAAATCCGATCTCGCTGCGTCGAGACGTTTTAACACAAATCGTAAAAACGAGTGCTCGTTCGCCCGAATGAAAAACTTGGATCTCTCGTCTATTCCGCCTGTTTGACCGTCGGGCGAAAAATGATTCCGAAGGGACGTTACACGTTTTCGACGCAACGGCGAGTGCTTCTTCTCGTGAACGCGACTCGACTGTGGATCATGGATCAGCGCGTTGCTATCCTTTTCGATCACTGCGTAGGACACCTTCTCTTACTCAGCTTATTTAAGCAATAAACACGACGAGTCCTACGTTCGCACGGATGCCACATTTACGTGCTCGTCGAGCACGAGCGCTCATGTGCTACTGGCCAGAGCGTGCGGCTGCCCGAAACTATACAGCGCTCAGCTGTGAAGAGTATCTCGATCCCTACCACAGACGCGCCGGCCAATCCGCATCCAACGATTTCCCCCCATTCCTCTTCATCTATCATGACTCGACCACCACTCGCGCTCACTTCGGCGCGCTACGCCGCGTTGCGCGCATGCAGACGTACGTGTGCCTGTTTATGCGTATCCTTAAACTCGATCGCTAATCAGCCACTGTCAGTGTCAAACGCGGTCGCAGTTTCCCACCTTAGCCATCGTTTTCCTGCCAATACCGGGTTTCGTTTCCGCGGATGGCGAGATTTTAAACAGTACATTTTAAAACAGAGACCATAGTACTGTCTTTTTATCATATTGTAATATTTGGAAATTAAGAATTTAAAATTTGATAGATTTAAATAATTAAATAATTAAAGTTTTGCAAAAATTATTTTCAAATAAAATTACATTGAGATATTTATCACATTAAAATAGAGATGTCGCAAATCGAAAAGTAAATTCGGAATCTTGTTAATTTAGTTTGCAAATAAAGAAGCTAAAACCAAACAAGATAAGAATTTCTTTCAGCAGAAAACGGTGGACGCGAGGGTGGCAACGAATGCCTGATAACCGTGATGTCCTTGTATCTTTCTGCGATTAGTTTAATCCTGTGCAACCTGATGCGACCGCAAAGTTGCGTTATACCGGTTTGGATGCTTGGATGCCGTGTTTGCGGGGGCGTAAAAACATGCGAAATTAAGAGATTATGATCAGCGTGGCGTGCACTTTCTCATATGATGGGCTTTTGAATGCGTCTTTACGTATGCCAGATAATATATCTTGGGGAGACGTGTATGTTGCGGAGAAGAAATTTTGAAACGTAAGCCATTAATTTAACCGCTGCAGCTTAAAATAATTTCCAAAAAAACATGCAAAATAATACGTCTTTCTAAATATATATTTTTAAACTTCTTTATCCTTATTGATTTTAAATGTAATCAACTTTTGCAGTTTTTAAAGTTCGCGTGGTCGTACAAAAAAACTGTCCAGTTTGTATTATAGTTTGCATAAATGCAAACTAATTTGTATTATTAACGGAAAGAAACAATCGTCCTTCTCCCGAAAAAAGATAATTCGGTTTATGGCGTCGCGATATTACACGCGTAAGTCGTACATCGGCCGATGCACAAACTCCTTATCGCTGTTTACGCACATTGTTTACTTACGGAGTGCGCAGTCAAGTAATCGTGGGACCGTAAAAATGATTTCTTCCTACTTTGCGTTGCGTATTAAAGCGCATGGATATGGCATCGTAAAAAAAAATGGCGAGTGTGGTAGACTTTACGCGTAAACAGGTTTATAGTGCCAGGCCAGCCCCGCGGTGCTCTTGTATTCCGTCGAACGCAATTCTGCGCGGCTGTGCCTAGGGGAGTTGCATAATAGCGCTCGAATCACCACATTTTCCATTCTCATAGAAATTCTAGGGCCGCATTAGCCTCGTCAGACGTAGTGCGCGGCCAGCTGGACACTTTTTCAGCAATTGTTTTACGCGGAAATAACAATTCAAGCTTCATTGAGCCTATTTGTGCGTAGAAATCAAAATGCAGTCATTGTTACACACACACATACACGCACACGTTTTCTATTCTAGTAGAAATGACAGAATCACGGAAGCCTTATGTTCTCCCAACTGGACGCTTTCGTAATAATCTCGTTTCTTACGTAGAGAAGTAGCGAGCTATTTTTATTTTTATTGAATATATTCACGAGATGCTTAATAAAAAAAGTATAAAATTCACAAATAATGTATTTTCTAGTAAGAACCGTTGAAAGTACAAGCTAGCTTCATCAAAATTGTATTTTTGCACACCGACTAAAAGTTTCATTGAAATCAGAAGAAAAATATAAATTCCGCGCAAGTTGCATTCCACCGATCAACGATTTCACGCTTTAATTTCGCGAAAGTCGAATTTGTTCAAACTTCATATACGATTCCACAATCCACGTGGTTCTTGCCCTTCGATCGCGCCGCCTTTCATACAAGGCGAGTTTTTTTTTTCTTCGGTAAATGCCCCGATCTATAAATGCAGTACGGCAGAAAACGCAGTGTGCTCGCGCGCGGTTGTTTCGCCTACGATATATTTTTAGTAGCCACGCCACACGACGACGACGACTCGCGTATATGCGAAAGCCGCGCGGACGCCTGGGGCCAAATTCTTTATTTTGTGCAAACACGTCAAGAGAGGCGCACGTTGAAAGTCATACAAATATAAACCATATATACGGGGCCTAACGAAACTTTTTCGGCGAACGGATGCGACGAGAGAGTGGCGTCTGTCGCTCTCTTCTGTCGCACTCGCGGGTCGAGACCGCGTTTCCCGCAAACAAGCCTTGCGCAACGCGATTAATCCGTAAACCGAAGTTTCCGTGCTATCAAATAAAATCATATCTCCGAACGCGACGTTTCAGAAATAACGACTCTCTCACCTCTATTCTCGCGTCGACGCGTTTCTTTTTCACGGTCGGGTTATAACGTGGGATCTCTTAATTTTTTGGCATAACTACAAGTCGCTTATAAATGCGTCATTCTCACCTAATTAGATCCCTGTTTTCTTTTCACTGTCAAGGCTAACCCTTGAATATAGGTTAGTTCTACGAAGTAGACCGTTTCTGCGAAACGAGCGTTATTATTTTCAAGACTAAACCGTCCAGTTTCGAAGTATTTTTCTGAATATTTTTCTGAAATCGATTAATCTTCCAGTTCACGCAAGTTGGAGAATAAAACTTTCAATATATATAAAAATCAATCGATCAAAACAAATCGATCTCCCACCGATCGTGCCTCTCTTTTCAAACAAAATCTATTTCTCCTCTTTCGACGCGGGACATAAGTCTGCACCTCGGAATAAAAGCACCGTACGATGTAAAACTATTTATATCTATAGAATATCGATTCTCTTTCCGCACGTCGGTTTCCTGGAATCGCGCAGTTTATTGGCAGACAGGTAACGAGCGCGGGATCCTCTGAGGATCGAAGGAGATCGAGGAGAACGGCGAGACGTCTAGGATTCGGTGGTGTTCGTATTTCAAGAGCTAACATAAAAGCGATATAGGTCGTCGTCGGCGGCGACGGCGGCGACGGCGGTGGCGGTGGCGGCGGCGGCGGCGGCGGCGGTTCGATCCTCCCAAGGCCCATGTCAGATCCCCGCCGAATCGAGGCGAAGCAAAAAGGAAACGGTTTCACCGCGCTCTCTGTCTCTCTCTCTTCCTCTCCACGCTAACGGAAAAAAAGTATCGTCCGGCCCGCGATGGGTGCGGTCGCGCTGCCACTTTAACCGGATGCTAACTGCAACTTGAGAATACTAAACGCCGATGGTGGACGCCGCGCGCCGGCAATATGTTTACGAGAAGTATACTTGACGATACTCACGACCGTCCCTATATGCCGCAGTTCAGCCTCGGCTCATCGCGATAACCGTTCGGTAGAAAAATCTTTTATTACTGACCGCCATCACCGCAGCCGCCCCGCGCTGCTTCTTTGTCGCGTCTTCCGCGATTTCCGAACACCGTTCTTGCGGCAGTCGTTCGCTGACTTAATGTAGTTAATAAAATTATCTTTTCCAAAAAAAAAAGTACAAGACGCTAAGTGCACGCGCTTGTATCTTGCTTCTCGAATTATTTATCAAAATATAACATTAAATTTTATTATCCAATAACTTTAGTCATTTCAGAGAAATTAAATTTAATCAAAATATTCTCGCATAACATAGTTTTTTCTTTATTTTCTCGATAGTGAATTGTTTTCTAATGTCTGTTGCGTGCTGAAAAACTCGAGCTTCTAAGTTGAATATTCCAGAGATCGTCACATTTTACATCAAAGTAGAGAATTTGTATACGTAAAAGAAACCGTAAAAAAATTCAACGTCACAAAGTTGCTCCAATTTCGTCAAATTATTTTGTGCAAACAAATGGAAACTTTAGATATGTTGATTCTTTATCTTGGCATTAGGTCGGACGACTTCTAGAAAATGTGCGGCTTCTCTTTGGATTTCAAACATGAGTAATTTCAAGTGCTCTCAATATCAACATACATAAATCAGAAAATACGCGGACATGCGATTTTTTACTAACCCTGTTTAGCGCAATTCCAATCGCCCGTAAACGCGTAATAGATTTTCCTCTCCGCACGCGCATTAAAAACATTATAAATAGCCGGGCGAGGAGATAGCGCGTAATTCTTTTCGACTGCGCCGTGCCCGGGACGTGTGTGTTGAAATCAATCAATGTTAAGCAGGGTCAATAGTCATGCGGTGCCACGCGATAAGACGGAAGATCAGGAATTATCTGCACGCGGTAAATACATTTAATCCCGATAGACCGCGATGCATCGTCCTCACCCGATGCAATTCCTCGCAGAGATGCTCGTGCGCAACGTTACACAATTTAAGAGCGCGCTTATGCATGTCGCGGCTATATGTGCATTGTCATAAATTATACTTAATCGCGACTGCGCGATTTAATTCCAATCGCGCTTACAAAATAGTAAAATGTTGCAGCGGAATCGGCAATTAACTTATATTGCTTAATTTATATAGCATTATTTTCCTATTTGCGATATTTAATGATCTCTGATTACCATGCCATTTGCATCTCCTCTGATTAGAACATATTAGCGGACAAATTACAGTATCTGTATTTATCTAATATGCTTAATAGCATTTAAATGGAAGTCCAATTACCAAAGAATCTTTAATGCTAAATATTAAAAAGTTGAAATAAATAAATTTTGCACGCAAGTTTACTTTTAATATGTAAAAAAATTCGTCATTGAAATTCCAGTATCGGTAGTCCTGGAATATCTTGTGCATGATGCAATATCAATGAAATATAACGAAACAGCAGAATCGCACATGACGAATGCAGAGGTTAAAAACCTCGGCGGTGTCCATGAAACGGATAGAAAAGGCGATGCGTTGTGATTTCGACAACGCGAATGACGCAGCTAATTTCGCATGCGCGCGAAAGTACATGCACCTCGATTTTCCGCGAAAGCGATTTGGCGCAGGAAGGTTTATTATCATTTCGACATCGATGAATATCTGATCGATTAATCTGTCAGAATCCGTGACAGAATTTCGTGTCGCGATAACGCTCGTCGATAACAACATCGAACATTTGTATCATATGTTTTTATATGCATTATATATCTTGAACCATACAAGCGAAAAGAAAGTTTAATGGTTGATCGAAATCGGGAAAAATAATATTTGAATACCGAAGAAAATGAAGTATCCTGCAAGAACTATAGATCTTCGGTTTTCAAATTGTTGTCAAAACAATGTACGTCAATATAAAATGTTTAAAATTAATACAAAAAGATCCGTGAAAAATAATTGCAATAAAAAAGTGACTCTAATAATTTTATCTGAACATTGCACAATAGTAGAATCTTGTGGAATATATCACAGGTTATGAAAGTGACCTATATAAGTTATATGTCATTTTATTTTGAGATAAGAAAATCTTTTTTTCGTGGTTTAAGAAAATCCAATATATTTACTCTTATAACGTAATTAAAGAAAATAAAATTGATAAATCTTATTTAATATTTATTTCCTAACTTTTCTGATTTTTGTCACTTTCATAATTCCTGGCAGATAAACTTGCATCAAAAACGTTCTTTAGCCTTCTGTGGTGACTACACAATTACAAGTTTGTTTAAATCAGTGTGACCAGGGACTTAAAAACAGCATGCAGTCCAAGCACAGTAGCTGCGTTTGAGGTTTAACAAGTACAAAGCTGCCTGTTTTTGACACCTGCCGCCCTCTCCCTCGTTTTCTGCCAAAGGCATCGTGAGTTCCTTGAACCGTTTGAAAACCTGGGACGGTCCTTTTTCCGGAAAATACGTTGAGCGCCGAATAGAAAATCCCATGAAAACTTATTGTCGACTTAGCAGCTATACACCTACCTACCTGGTACAAGATACCTGCGGGCCGGATGTCTTACGGGCCTTTAAAACGGTTCTTCTTGTTGATAAAAATCCGACCTCTGAGATTCGACCAGCGGATTTAACAAATCCATAACAATGTGCCAGGTGTATGCAGCGTTTCGCGCTCGACGCTTTTCAATTCTTGAAGATATAGGTAAGATATATACACGATAGGTTCGTATACCAAATTTTCCCTTAAATCCGACACGGAATAACGTTTTTGCACGCCAGAAAACAACACTTAAAAAATTTTTCTTTTCGTTAAATTCGATCGACAGTTTTTTTTCAATAAATATCTAAATGCAAATACTTGAGTGTATATTGCTTGAGTGTATATTGCTTGAATATTTATACTATATTTCTCATTCTAGTTATTTTAAACAGATCGAATTAAATCTTCAAAATTCTTTAACATGGTTCGAGCGAATTCATTTATTATCGAATTCATTTGTTATTAAGTAGATTTTTATCAAAACCGTAAGAATAATTTTTTTATTGCAGCACATAATTAAATGTAATCGACTTTTGCCATAAGACTCTGTATATAAGAGAGAGTTTCTTATTTCAAAATCAAATATTTCAACAATTAATAAGTCAATATCGTGAAATTGTGAAATTATATTTATAAAGTTTCTAAGTACAAATGGTATAAATTTGAATAATTTCTTAAGAAAATTAATTAACGCTCGAACCATCTTAATAACGAAACGTTTCTCTGTTTATACAGCATCCTTTAGCAGTACTTAAAAAAGAAAATATTCTTCAACACGTGTGGTGCGACTCTGGGATCAGCGTGTCAATCGGATAAGTGGTCCATCATTTCCGTGATGGTCGCGGCGGTATCGGGTTAATTTTCAAGAAGACACGCTTGACGACCCAGCTAAAGGAGGCGGTCGAGCCGGCACCGACATAGGTCACCGATGAAAACGTAAGGGGCCGAATGCTAATTCGGCGCGGGCTGATTGCGAGACGAAGCTGGGTTGCCATGCGAAACGAGCCATTAACATGTAATTGCTTTCCGCGAATCCACCTACTCGCGTCCAGTTGCTTTTGATAAAGCTAATTGCGGGTTTGCCCACGCTAATGCCTATTCACGAATATCCTATGAAGTAGGTAGGTAATGATACCTACGGCGGGAATAATACAGGTACGTCTTTCGCGAAAAAAAGGAGAAAGCGAAAGAGAGAAGATGATGAATTCTGTTACACCTCGTCCGAAATAACAGCGAGAGATTTTCGCGAGGACAGTGCGGCGCAAATATCTAACATGAGCGCGAGGTTAATGTACTCTCGCATAATTGCGCGAAAAATAAACTACTTTAAAATTTGCCGCAAAGAATATTTACATCTCGCGTCTACTCCGAAACTGGCGAGGCTGTTTTGTCTGAGACAAAGATATTACAGATCGAATTTTTATCGACAAGAACGGAATCGTGTGTTTTAATAAACCACAAGATTTATCCATAGAAATCTTAAACCAATCTCGACAAATTTACTCAGCAAACCTAATATACTTTCCGAAGAAAAATTGTGTCCAAAATAGAATCTTATTTCGCTGTTTACTGAATTTATTTTCTATAGATCTAAAAATAAAACTTTATATCATATTTCTCCTTCTGATCTTTTCAATCTCGTCCAATTCTCATGACGCAGGTACGATTTATCTACATGATCCGAGAGATGCAAGCATCTTCCCACTATAACAAATTAATAAATCGCATCTAATCGTACCGCTCGAATGGCTCGGACGCAGTTATCGCTGACGTCTCGCGCGCTACCACGAAGGCGGCGGTAAGAGGCGAGCGGTAAAGGAACGTTTATTCTGAGAATTAATGCTCGACCAAAGAAACGCTTGAGATACAACGTTAATTAAGATAACGGTATCCCGATACGAGCGAATAGTGGAGAAAAGAAAGCTCCCGGGCGAATATGTATCTGACCCTTGCCAAGCGGAGGCGCGGGTACGGCGCGGGGTCACTAATTAGACGCGGGTACAAGTGATTTTTACGTCGATCCGTGTCATCACACGCTACATCGGACTACCATCCGTGAGCTGCTAACATTGTCATTTGTATTCGAAGACTTTATGTTCGGTACTGGCTTCGGACTTTTAATATCTAAATTTCCTTGGTTCAATGATACTTCGCGCTAAGATATTCTCGTTAAAATAAATTTCTTCACCTACACGAAATATATAGTTGTGTATTGTTATTTGATGTTAGAGAGAGAAAGAGAGAGAGAGAAACTCAGAAAATGCGTAAAATTCCATAATCTAAGAAGCAATATAGTTCTTTAAAACTTTCTTATAAATGGGAGGAAGAGAAAGAGAGCGCAATAATATTAATAATATTTATAAATATAAGTTGTATGATAAGCGTGAAGATAAGTATTTTTCCATTTGCCATGATGATGCAACGTGCACGTTCTATCTAGTTATCTTGAAAAAGAAAATAAAACAAAGAAATGAGACGGAAACCTGAAACGGTTATAAGCTCTGATTCACGAGAACACCTTTGGAATCGAAAGGTCGAAACTGAAATTGTCAAATCACTGTTGCAACGCATACTAGTGCAACGCGCCGCATAAAGGTGTAATTGTACCATTTTCCCTTGAGCATTCCCTGGCGACTAGTCATTCACAAGCGTATCTACCCCACATCTCGAAAAATCGGAGACACGCGTTTACGATTGCACTTTTCTGACGTATCGAGGCAAACTAGGCTCGCAAAAGCAAGCCGCGATTATCACGCCGCGATATCCCTCTTTTCCCGAAATGGCAGAGACCGCGCGTACGAGCTCGGCGAAGCCCGCCAAGCTACGCATTGCGAAACGATCGTCCTGTCATTCGTCGGTCGACCGTTGTACGGAACCGGCGGCGGAACACCCGCGCTGCATTTCAGCACTCTGAGTCAAGCTATCGCCGGTCGTTGCGGAGTCTTGCGCAACGCGCATATAGCTATCTACCTAACGAACGGCTAACGAATGCTTTACTTGCGTCGCGTCGTTAACGGACTGCGCAATACGATAGGCCAAACGAGACGAGTCGCGTAACGCGTAGCAGACGCGATCCTCGAGATTGCTTTCTTCGTTGCTCCTCGCTTTCTAAGGCCTGATCTACAATGTGTTTCTTGCTCTTTGCCCTTCGTATTTTTGTTTTTTATGTGTCTGCATGGAGTCAAGAAACACCGTGATTTACAATCTCTCCTTTCTGAATTTCCGAAGAAAAATATACCTTTACATAAAGGCAAAAAGGCAGAAAACAAAAATCAAAAAGCACGTTGTAGATTAAGAGTTTACAGATAAGTACCGCAAAAATTAAGGAAGAAAAGGAGACGAGTGCAAGAGTGTAGAAAGAAAAATAAATAAAGTAGACTAAAAGGGGGAACATAACAGCGTAGAAGAAGAATTAAGATAAGAATACGAAATCCAAAAATTACGAATATTAAGAAATAAATACAAAAAAAAGTATTTAAAAAATTAAAAAATATTTCGATACCACGAGTAAAGTAAAAATAAATGAAGCGCAACGAGAAAAAAGCAGTTAAGGGGTCTAAGTTTAAGGAATTAAAATTAATTACAATTAAAATGGTAGCGAAGCATACGGGTGAGATCGTTCTGGAGGCAATTATCCGCAGCTGCCGTAGCGGAAGTCGCAAGAGCGCTTCTCGTTGAAGTGGTAAGCAGCCTTGTGTTTCTCCCAGTCCGTCGAGAGCTGAGTTCTACGTGATTCGCTAGAGGCAATCGCGCAGCAAAACGCGCGCGAACGCGTAACTCGTCGATGCCTAAGCGAATTGCGTCACACTCGCCTCGCGAGCTGAGCAGACTAGACGACGCCTGTCTCGCACGAGTGACCGCTGCCGCTACGCCTGCTAATATACGTTGTACGCGAGCAATCGCGATAAGCCGTTTTCGCGACGCGATCTCGATTTATCGGTCTGTTTCGGTAGCGTGACGACGTGGGATTAGCAACGCCGGGATTACATTTCTTTGAATCTCTTTCGAGACCGCTCTTCGCGAGCTTAACTGGGGCAATATTACGAAAAATCCACATAAAACTTTTTTCATTAACTCAATACAAATAACGGGATTTTAAGAGCAAGAGACTATTATTCTTAGTATATAGATGCTTAAGCATTTTTCCAAGGACGTTTCGTATACTTTCGCAATAAACTCGAAACTTCTAAAAATCTAAGAATTTCATAGGAATTATTTACGTAAACGTGAGTGGAGAGAAATAATGTCGTCGACATTATGTATTCGCGTTAACTGTGTTTCTTCTTTATATAATTTTGCATCAGAAAGATTTTCAAATGTCATTACATGGCGATTCTTCGGAGAATCAATTATTTTGGGACGGAGCACTCTTCGGAAATTCTCATTTTTATCTTTCAGAGCAATATATTCCACGATATATTTAACGCTTGCTCTCATCCGCAAGTGTATGTAGGAGTAACGATCGCAACCAGACACTTTTGTCGCCGTAATGTGCCCGTCGCGATGTCGCTTCTTGAGAATAACCTTGTTTAACTACCAAATTAAATTAATAGACGAGAGAGAGAGCGCGGGCCGGCGCGGTTGGGTGAGCAACGGTTATCATTAGTCGGCGCGCTCGAGATAATGCTAGTTTTCTTTGCGCGACGCCGCGCAGACTATATCGGCAGATAATTGCATAATGCGAGCGTATCCGTTGCTCTCTTACTTCGTTGCCGCGCATAAGTATATGGCGAACCGTCGCCGCTGCCGCGTGTTCTCGCGTGTGTAGTGGGTGGGCACGAATGTCCTTGGCCTTGGGCATATCGGCCCTCATGCAAAGCACGACGACGCCGGCAACGACGAGCAGCGACCGGTGCCGTCGACGAGTATGTGGAAAATGCGGGCCGTAGCTGGTTGTCCGTGACGTCCGCCGATCTTTCCTTCCGCCGTTGCCCTCTCACCGCCCGGCCTTCCTCGCACCGCTCTTTCGCTCCTATGACACAACTGTTTCTCTCCGCTCTCGTCTATGACGCTTATCGACCGTCGTCGTATTCGTTATTTACTTGTCATTCCACTTCTTCCTTTTCGAACGCGCCGCTCAATGCGCATTTTGGATTTTTGTCAGAAAGCGCTAAAGCCTTCCTTTTCTTTGCTCAAAAGGTTTTTTCTTCAGTTATCGTTTTTTATTATACGTTTATTGTACACGCAACGTTGCGCAACATCGTACAGTTAGAAGCGGCATTACGATTAGATGTTATTGGTGTCTTATAGCCTTTACGAATAATCCTTATAACACCGCTGTTTATAATATCGTACAGCAGTCAATTCCCACATTAAGAGAAAAACTGCTCGGAACAAAACTCATGATAACCTTCGCTCCAATTAATATCAAGTACATTGGACAAATTACATATGTAAATTTCTCCAATATGCTTGCAGTGAATGTAATAACTGTATCAACAAAATATTTATCTTATTAATTATGTAATATGTTCATTCAACTTCAGATATGCTGGGATATATTTATTAATTTTCAAGAGTATCTTTTCAAAAAGCTTTCTGGAGAGAGAAAGAGCTTGACAGTTTTAAAATTTTTGAATTACAAAAAATACACGCTTTTCATTTTACATTATTTTCAATCTGTTTACAAAATTTATCAATTGTGTATCTAAGAGATAAATAACAACGGATAATAATCTGGCATCTGTGATGTTAAATTGAATTATTGCTAGAAAACCCATCACACGGAAAAACGCATAAACATCCTGAAAAGATGGATGTGAAAAGCCAGGGCTTGGGACCCAAACTTTAAGCCAGGCCGAGCATCTGTCGAAAAATATGCGAAAACATCAGCTGTTCGAGCCGTACAACACGAGTGTCTGGCTGGCTGATTGGCGCCCTGCGGAAGGCAGACCGACCCTCACGAACAGAAAAGGGCCGACCGGTTATGTCTGGCATTCCATTTGGTGCCCGACTTATTCCCTAGGGCCTTATTTTATAGAACTACGAAGCTTGTAAATTAGACGATGACTGCGCACGAGAAAATGCAGAATCATGTTTTACGTCATTAGAAAACAATGTGGATTTTATTACAAACGTAATGTGCTGTTGAAAACAATTAGACACAAAGTATGGCTGTATTCAAAATTCATAGAGTTTAATATTAAGAATTTTCTAGTTTCAGAGATTTCTGTGCCAATGATAGCATGGCGGAATATTGATCGCTAATGCCAAAATATGGCCGATCTATTGTAAGTACTTGTCATTAATATTAAAATTAATTAAAACATTTTGAACGTAAATTGAATTCATAATTTATTAGCACGCGCCACGAATAAATTCTCCGTCTAGCAATGACACAAGAATAATGAAAGTGTATTATTATCATTTCTTTACATACACAATGGCGGTTATAATAATGACGATCATTGAATCACGCGCATGATGACTCGAAGTTTCCACACGCGCTTTTATCGGAATCAGGAATTTTGGCAGCAGGATGTTGTCGCTTTCTCGAATTGGGTCATCAATACAACGCACTACCTCCAGCGAGCGACCATCCGCGATAGCGAATTAATTCTTTATCGTACGGGCGCACACGGTCATTTAATCGCCTCTCAGTCGGACTGTGCGTACATGTGTGTCGGTGACACCATTTAACGCAACGCGCGATTAGATATGACAATCGCATCTGACAGCGTGCGCGCCGAGAGCGAGAGTCGCACTTCATTATTCGGCAGAAAAACGTCGGTTTATCGCCGGTGCAGCGATGACGGCAGCTGCGTTCTATTAAACGACGTTCCATAATAAATAAATACGAACTCGATGATGAACGGCTTCCACGTATTGGCGTTCGTCTTTTTCTCTTTCCCCCTCCTTTCCCCTCCCTCCCTCTCCCCCCCCCCTCTCCCTCTTGCTCACTCTCGTTACGCACACCGTCGAGCGCGTCTTCTAATCACCCCTCGAGCTCGTTTCTTCGCGCAGTGAGATAACGTTTCGATACTCCTCTCGCGATGGATACGGTCATGTTCTGAGCCGCCCGCCGGCAGGATGTGGGATCGTACTTTAAAAGAACCCACTTCCTCCGAACAGCGACACACGAGACGGATTGATTCCATACGTCTTCCTCCTTTCTTCGTGCCGTCGCGTCGAGTTTGGGCTCGCCGTAGGATTGAAGTTTCCACGGGTTATTAACGACTCGATAAACAGCTGTGCCGCTCGGATTCGAGCGATCTCGAGAGATAATCGCTTCAAAATTACGCGCAATTTCTTGTAGGCCCGAAAGTACGGCAGATCGTATTCGACGACCGTGAAGATCTGACAATTTATTAGCTAAGTGCGTAATAATATTTTAAGTATATTTTAGATCTCCGTTTGCATTTTTTGAATAAACTTCTATCACATTGCTGCATAATTTTTTTCATTGTCATAAAATTACTATTAAATATCCCCGATAAAATTATTGCAGCGTAGCGAAGAATCCCGTTAGGACGTTGCGATGTTCCGAATAATTTCATAAGCATGCGTGTGTACGATTTTATGAGTCAACGCTTTCGAGCAGCGGTTAATCGAAAGCGGAAGTCACAGGCACGATTGCGCGTCCAGCGCGCGCTGGAGCAGCCGGAACGTCGACATTGCTTTCTCGCTCGCTCTGTTTAACAGAGTATGAAATAATTATACGGTACGAAAATCTGATCGCAATTCATTATTCCCCGATGCTACGGTCACGAGCGATGCGATTGCAACGTCCGTAATGTTTACAGCGACGCAACGATGTTAATAGCATCAACATCTCACTTTCACTTGGAACAGAAGCGAGAACTCGCCAAGTATCTCGCTAATAATAATCAGACGAAGAGTTAGAAAAGTCGACGCGACGACTTTTGAAATACTTATCCCTCCGTAAGTAAATTATAATTAGTGGCGATAGTTGGATCGCGCAAGACCTTTTCACATCGTGCGAGCTAAAGATTAACAGGAGGACCGCTATACTAGTAATTTCGCGATGAGGCGAGCGTGACCGGCGGCGATTCGCCGTGCGTTCGATTTAAACTTTAAAGCACCCGGGGGCACGAACGTACAGTCTGCGCAGGCGAGGGGGGTGAACTTTTTACAAAAATCGCTGCCACCTCAGGGTCGCCGATGGGGCGGCCCTTTAAAGGGCCGGCAAGGTCGTCGCACCTGAGCTTCAGGACTCCTGTGAGAACGGTATGAAAGGTGAGCCAATATCAGGGGGAAAGGAGAAAGGAGGCAAGGGGAGGCTCTCGGCAGAGAAGTAAACACTCGTGTGTGCGTGTATGCGAGACTTTACGCAACGCATGTACACACTCGCGAATACACGCCGCCTACGGCGCACGAAAGCGCCTGGAAAAAGGAAGGATGTGGTCAAGAAGACGACGGGCAGGAGAGCAGGTGACGCCGCTCGTTCGTCCAGCCATCGTCGATATTACACAAGGTACGATGGGAAATTAGCATTAACCGTTTCCGCCACGGACTTTCGATTGGCGCCGGTCGGCGGTGTGCCGGCTTCAGCGTGTTCGTTCGTGAGAAATATCGGTTTTCGGAAGCAGAAGAAACCATCCGTGAAAAATACAATCGAGTGAAAAATACAATCGAGTGAAAATATATCAATCAAGAAGAAATTCTAAGACTGAAATATTCCAAAATTTTACAAAATTTTTAATATTTGATAATTGAGCGGAATTGTTATAATTTTGTAATACGTTTGCATTTTTAGTATAATTATAATTTTATTAATATTTCTCTATATTTTCTACTCTCTTATTTTAGTTTTTCGCGTATAAGCATACTGATACGTAATTGACAAATACACGAAATAACGAGGAAACCTAATGTAATATTGAAAGCGAAGGGATCGATAGGATCGCGGGTAATGCGCTTTTCTATTCTAATCGCGACGATGGAATATAATGATACGTTCGCTGTCTTTCGCGCCTGTTCGGCGGAAAATTGGTCAGGAATATAGGTGCCGGTAACGGGTGGTACGTCCGCAGGTGCAGCGTCGGCCAACACCTGTCCACTCCTGGAAGGAACGAGTAAAAAAAAAAAAAACACTCGCTGCTATACTACGCGTTATGCCATACAACCCTTTTTTCCAGAAAGCCAACTTTGCGCATCGTCCGCATATAGAACGCTTGTAATGAGACGTTAATTCGCTTAACGACACTCGACGCGGTTTGAGTAATCAAGCAAATATCCGTCCGCCAATTTGCAGCGCTCGAATTAAATTCAAGCGGCGCGATACAAATCGTTTCACCACGCAGGGAGATGGTATCGAAAAAACATTTTATTTTCCTTTTACCTCCTTTTATATCAATATCGAAAACAAATATCGGTGTGCCGATGTGATGAAACGTTTCGATAAAACGTCTTTAGCGATAGCTTATATCATGTTTTCGTTTTCAATTCTAAATATACTTATTTAATAATGAACATTATATGTTTTATAAAAGTTGTAAAATACTTTTCGATGCATTTGGGACCATCTTTAATAGTTAAAAAAAAGTATAATATGTATAATATTAATTTTGCTAATAATGCATTCCGTTGTAAATGCATAACCACATTAGCTTTACAAACGCAAACGTGCCTCACAATTTTAATTGACGAACAGCTGAAACTGTCCAACGAAATTATGGGTCCATTCTTCGCAAATAGAACGACTCTGAAATTTCAAAAGAACAGAGTAGGCTCTTAGAGTGTTAATAGATAGCCATTAAGTCGATGCACCTGTCCGATAGCCAACTCAGGTGATTTTGCCTGCTTTCTCTACTTTGTAAATCCCTAGGTAGCTTTTTACTTTCGCATTTGTGTTTGGAATGATTTCGCAAAACGAAGTTGTCACCGGAAATAACGGATAATTACAGCAAACCCGTCATAAAAGTACAAATTTGCGCTCGCTGTAAGTACGCGGTTTTCAACTTCACTGTTACGTATGTAAACCGAGAAAGCTGTGTGTTATCATTATCTCTCCCGTTGTATCATATCGTATACAATGTGTTTCAGAAATAAGAAACTTAACGTTGAGAGTCAAATGGTTCGTACATAATCCGAGATCGTATTTACTCCGTCGAGTCCCTTCCTCGAAAAGCTTCCTCGCTCTTCCCGAGACACGTCCCAACAAATCGACTTGAGAAATAGATACAGCGTTACGTAAAACTGGTTAAAGTGTCTTACTGGCTGAATAAGGCAGATAGATTAGCCGGTACACCCGTCGAAAATCGCGGCGTCCGTAACGAGGACAGACTAATCCTAGATTCGTGTGAAGCGGCACGGGCGATCGCAATTTAAGAAAGAGACACACTCCGTACACGCTCGTATTCGCGATCAGTATCTGTCGTGAGCAGGCGCTGGCACGAACGAGAGCAAGCTAGATCGTTATAGAAGAGATTCTCTCAGGTAGTGATGAGAGTAACGAATACTATAAATTATTTCAAATATATTCTGGAAATATTCACACACGCAGTTCCAAATCTTCGACTATTATTCGAAATCGTGAACTTTTCAAGATGTAATAATTTATTTTTCTTCCAAAATTGTATAATATTGATTATTCTACTTTCGAAGTATGAATTTTTCTTATGCATCTTTTTTTATTAATATATCTCCTAGTATACTCCTACATACTCCTCCTAGAATCCTCAATTTCACCTATAATTTGTCCTGGAATTACACTTGTTCTGAAATTATAGTCTGACAAGCAGTTCGCTTCTTATCTTATAGTACCATTATAATTGGAAGTGGCTCTTGGACGGAATTATAGTCCGTCGTGAAAAATTAGATCGACTACGTAGCTTTTTTATATACAAGCCGGAGCACCGGAAAACTTCCGGCATACGTTGACGTGTTTTAAAAGAGATATTATTTCAAATGATATGTGCAAATAATTACAACATTTGACTACGACAGATTTGTCTAATTAATTAATAATTTTTTTTTAAACTTTTACAAATTATTTTTATATTAAAATTTAAAAACTGTTGGAGCATCAAAGTTTAAGCACATAAATATTTAAATATATAAAAAAAACTTTAATTCACACAAGTATAAACTGAAGTTCTGTTGGCAAAGTATTAATTATTGAAAGTTATGAGAGATGATAACGTATCGTTAATAAACAGCTTGCCTCTTGGAAAAAGCTGCCTCTCTAAAATATTTATGTATGAAGCTACAAATTTGAGGATACGCAGATGCGGAAGTCGAAAGAGACCACAAATCGACGCTTAATCTCGTTCGATTGGGAACCGAGTGTGTCTCAGTACGGTATATCGATATAGTGACGAGTATATCGATCGGTCAAAAATACTTATGACGACAGCATGCATATGCGTTTACAATCTGGCACTTCGCTCGGACGATATCCGTTTTTGTGCACGTTATGCGCCGTGGATTTGCCTCAGGTAGGCAGGGTCGTCAGTGCGTTTTTGTTTCTATGGACCGTCCGTGGTGAAACTCCGGGTTTTACATTCGGCTGTGCGGGTATCGAAAAAGCTGATCGAAAAGTGCGGCCCTTACGCAGACCAGAGAGAGTCGACCCGGTCGTTTCGACTACCGTGGTAAATCCTGTGATTTTTTACCTCGCAGCCAACTATAATGTAGAATGAGGAGAAGAGTTGTTAATTCGTTACCAGACATCGTGTTCGTGCTCCTCTCTCGAGAAAGAGAAGTAACTCATGCCCGCCCGAGCCTGTCCAGT